>NW_010300052.1:0-10555 GCF_000700745.2 Antrostomus carolinensis | reverse complement strand
ATTCCTGCAGCCAGCTGTCTGTGCTTTTAGTGAGGACAGGACTGTATTTCTGGCTCACACATATAATATAACTTCCAAGCAAAATATCAAAAGGTATGTCCTTTGATATCTTCACTGACAGTATTCCTGACCTTTACTGGGCGTGTGCAGAAATGTGCTCAGACAGCAGATATGGCTTCATGTTTGGAACTTTCAGCTGCAATTTCTACCCTTTCAGCACCTGATGTTTTATTTCCCCATATGAGATCATACCACAGTTTCAGTAGCCCCTGTACCCCTTCCCTTTTAAATGTCTCTCCCGTGCAGACTGCTTTGCCATCCCCTACATGCCAAGGTGTTTCAAAACTCCCAACATGAAATATTAAAATAAGCAGTCATTTGTAGTTGTTTCGTGAGGAGTTACCTATCAAAAATCATAGATCTCAGAGGAACTAACAGTGTACCTTTCTGGCAGAAGATGTGTTGCATGGTTAACTGCATTAATCTGAAACCCAAAAGCCATTCTGGCTGGAAACACAGTAGGTCACCTACTTCAGAACATACTTCTAAGCATCAGTTGTTAAATTCTTCCCAGCTAAAACGCCATATGAGTGATCCTGTGAGTGTTCTTCACTTCATCTCCTTGCCTGTCCTTCTGGGGTAATTCACAAATGTTTTCTAACACGGCCCTAATCTGTTCTTCCTTGGGAATTTATAAGCCTCCTTTTCAAACTAAACCAGTATTCTTCAATTTTTCAACGTACTCTCTGTTACGGCTTTCTGAGACGAGCTTTATAAAGAAGAGGCACATATTTTATTTTAGCTCATTTCTAAGTGCTTAATTATCATAGAATAACCCATAAAAACTCAATCCATCAGTTTCAATCATTTTCGTCATCTCATATTTTCAACCCAAATTTACTTAAGCATGTGAAATTCTGGTATTGATCCAATCTTCTTAGCTGACCTGAACATCTGACTCTGATCTCATTCCCATATAAATCTAAAATTCACAAATGACCTTTCCTTGTATCCAAGACCATGGGATGCTGAGTGCAGTCAATGTGCTCTGGGCATACTTACTGCTAAAACCAGGCAGCTGGGCACAAAATACAGAAGATACATTGCTTTTCATTTAAACATGCTTCTTGTGTCATAGCCCTGTAGTTAAATTCCAGTAAACAGAAGTGTGTTCACCATCCAGTTTCACCTCTTACATTCAATGACCTAGGCTATAAAAAAAGGCTAGGCTGAGACCAGGTTCAACAGTTCCTGTAAAAGCCATAGCACTGGTCATTCAGGCATGCAGAGCTAAAAAAGACCAGATAGGCTGAGGACAGGAACGAGAGTAAGTAGCCTGTGAAAAAGGTATTCCCAGAAGATGGTGGAGGAAGAAAAGATGGATAGATGGATTTGGGTTCTAATTTCAAAGGCAGTGCACACTGAAGTAAACGAACATAAGGAAAAATACTTTCATAGTCCTCCATGCCTTCATTTCTGACAATGCAACATTATATAGCATATATGCAGGACCTACTGTAGCCCATTTGACATTATTTATTCTTACTGCTTTTTATTCCTCAGCTATACCAATTCCTACTTGTTCTGTCTCTGCTTTGCTTGGTTGACAAGCTTCAAATACTCCAGCTTTTCCTTTAATCCTTGTCTCTGCAATTTCTTTTCTGAAGAAGTTTTCAACTCATCAGAATACATTTTTAATAAGGGACATTTCTGAAATGAATAAGATTATCCTGACATTCTTCCTGGTCGTATAAGATTCATACCCAAAATATTCACATGTCCATAAGATATATAGCACATTCCCAGGAAAGCTCAGGAAGCACTGGGTGTGGTTCATATGGATGTCCTGACATTTCTTCAAGCCCCCCACTCCAGTGAATAAAGGATTTAGACTGGACAAGATCTCTGATGGGATGATCAAATGCAACACTGATGTCTCCTTCCTAATGTCTTCCTCCCTTCCCAGCCCAGTACTGCCACTAGTCACATACTGATTCGCAGTATGGAGTCACCCCTGAACTGCTCAGGAGCCTCAGGGTTTGACTGTCTTGTAAAGTAAGATCTTAACTCACTCCCCTTCAGTAATTGGTGCTGAAGAACTAAGTTTACCATCAAGAAACTTCTTTTAAAAATATGACATATAGTTCTACACCTCATCAGTTGAATATGCACGAAGGCATGAAACCCTTGTTCAACATCTTTAGGCTCAAACACAGTTTTCATGCCTTTATCAACCAGGCAATTTTGGAGAGATTTGTATAATTGGGTTTTTTGCATGGTCCTCTGCTCCTCCTTTCCCACAGAACATGACAACCTTTCCCCTGGCTTTCTCTTTAGCAGACATTATTTTCAGTAATGTTGTAGCTCATTTCAAAATGTCACTGTCAGAATCCTGCTATTGCCACCAATAGTCACAGATGTAGTCAGTTGTATTTTAAACATCTTAATGTATGGATCTAAGTTGGTGAATCTGCTTCCTTTGTCACTGTAAAAGGTGAAATCCTGCCATTTGAAGAGACATGTATAAGAAATTGTTCCATCGTTAAATAATAAACCAGGATAAAAAGCAGAAAACAAACAACAACAACAACAAATTAAAAATGTTTTGACTCCTTGTCACCATGTAGAAAAGGCCTGGAGAAGACCAAATTCCAGATTTTGCACAGAAATCATAACTCCCTCCAACTTCAAGCCTGCTAAATCACTGTTGCAATATTGGTCAACAAGGGTTTAAATCTTCCCTGGAAGAAGGGGGCGGAGGGTCGGGGGGAAGGAAGAAAAAATATCCACAGGAGCTCTAAGAGCTCCCCCAAAGCATTAAAAATGCCAACTCCACCCATTCTATTCTGTTTGTACAATTCACTTATTCAAGTTACATGTCAAAATACTGCAGTATACAGCTTTGTTTGTAGCATTCTCAGATCAAACAGGAAAGGGATGTCATCCTTTAAACTGTATAAATGAGAAGCAGATTAGGCAGCTCTAAAGCTAAAAAAGATCTAGAATCCACGGAGCCATTTTACTTCTTAAAAATTCTTTATATGTATTGGGGAAAAAGTTTGGGAGCTGCCTAGGAAGCAAAAATGGAAGGAAGAAAGGAAGAGCACTTCACTGCTGCAATGTGGAGAATAGAGAAATCTGTCCTGCTGCCCCTGTGTTTGGTATGTGATCTCATTTAGGTGTTCCTGCTCCGGCAGGGGGATTGGACTAGATGATCTTTCAAGGTCCCTTCCAATCCCTAACATTCTGTGATTCTGTGATTCTGTGATATATATATCATATGAGGCAAAGGAAGGAAAGAAAGGATGAATATGTGAAAGTGTAGAGCTGCAGGAAGGGCGGGCTAAGAAGAATCAAGGGGCCATCATTAATCTTCTGAAAGCAAGACTTTCATATCCAGCAGCATAAAGACTTCCTGTGAATACTGAACTTTCTTATTACATAATACATAAGAAAGGGCTAAGGCAGCATAAAGTGAATGCAATGACATTAAGGTGGATATTATCAGAAATTAATACAATACCATTTCAAAGAGATTTATGACAGCTGTATAGTTTTTCAGTGGTTAAATAAAAGACCTTTTTGCACAAAACTGGCTGTCACCTCTGGTAAGTGGAAACACATGCATTTTCATTCCACTGCATATAACAGAGGCATTTTGCCCTGAAATTTAAAAAGCACACTCAATACATCAGTAATCAACCTGCATCTAATGCTGCGTGTAGATCTATGGCAGGTGTGGAAGCTTATGTGGACTCATATAGGCATGTGAATACATCCCATTTCAGTTGTAACTTAAAATTTTATGGAGTCACGTAACTCCAGTTATTCATGACAAACTCTCCACTATATTTCTCTGCATGCATGACTCACATTTCTGAATGTCACCTCCAATCTCTCTTACTTGCCTCCCTACCCCCACCCCTCAGTCTCATCAGCCTTTTCTCTTATGGTGCAATGCACAGTACAAAGAAATAAAACTACAGAGAAGACCAAAACAAGATATAGAAAAGAAAGCAATTGAGGTTGAGCACAAGGGTTAACCTCTGCTCCTTTGCTCCCCTCTGCAATGAGAGTGACTAATCTGCAGTAAAGTTCCTCAAAATCTAGGTTTCTGATGCAAGATTGACTAGATGATAAGCAACTGCAAACAAGGAACAAATCTTGTCTTTGGACAAAGGGAGAAGTTTACTACTGGCAATGGACAAGTGACAAGTCTCCCAGTCACCTAATCTGCCAGCCTGGGTGTCTTCACTTCCTTCTCTTTTTCCTGAACCCCTAAATAAGGAGGAAAGCCAGACAGACTCATTTCCCTAGTTACCATTAAACTACAATGCTTTTTTCTGGAGTTCTTGATTGAGTTTTACATCATTAATTTGACTTCTAATTTTATTTCTGGGTGGGCTTTTTGGATGGGGTTTTCTTGGGGGGATGAGGGGATGTTTGATCCTCAAGATTAGCAGAATTCTTTTCTGTGTTTAGTTTAATTTAATATTTTGTGTCTATTCGGTCATAGCCTCTCCAAATTAATTTGCTGATTGTTTCTGCAATGGCTGCTTCAAATCTATGCACTTCAACAAGGGTCTTCCTTTGATACAAAACCTCTTCGATACAAGAGGACTCACTGTCATTAAAATTTTCACAATCTAAAAGCTATAAATATTCAAATAACAATTCCTCTAGCGTGCAGCAGATCAAAACTGTGCTTTGATTTACTTCTTAACACATTCCTGAAGTAATGTATTTGAAAGCTTTACAGCATGATTATTTCCCAGCAGTAGGATATGTAAAGCTTAATTGAAACAATTAAGGTGACATCCAACAACTTCAGCTGCATTTTGAGGATATCAGTTTGTATTAATATATTTCCATATGAACAGCATTAAAATTGGTCTGGCACCCTCTGGACAAATTATAATCTTAGAGTTAAATATTAAAATTATATTTCAAAAATTGAAATTCAAATATGGGTAGGGGAAAAGGACAACCTGTGCCTATATTTACTAAATAATCAGTGCCACATTCCGCAAAAGAAATACAGTTACCCAGGACATGAAATACTGCCTCTTGGTTGTATATCATTTCTGATGGCAGCTATCTGTTATAATGGAAAAAGCATCAGTGATGCATCAGGATCTATATGGCAAGGCACTATGAGGTTCTCAATCACTCAGTCTCTGCAAAGTGACAGCTGTTGCGGTTCATGCTTTTTTCTACAGAAACTTCAATGCACTGAAAATGTCAGGTTACAACAGCAGTAAGATCTTCATCTATTTATTCCAAACTGAATATAAGACAAAAGTCACAGCACAGAATTGACTGCCCCTGATACATTAGATATGTTTCTCTCATTCTGAAATGTTATCACTGCCTTTATTTCCTTTTCCCTTTTTTTTTTTTTTTTTTTTTAAGTAATGCAGTAGCATCTCGATCAAGATAAGAATTACTGTGTGGGTCCCACAAATCTGTGCCAACTTGAAAATTTTCCATCATGAATCAACCTATGTCACCTGCTCCTTTGGCTCCAGCCAGTGCAGAAAGCTTTCTCTGGCATGGTGCAACAGGGTTACACCCAGCCTTCAGTGCTGTCCAGCCTGCTCTGTCCTCAGTGCCTGTCCCTCTCTCTCCCTGGGCTTCAGAGATAAGTTAAGATATATGTTCAGCAAAAGGGTGAGGCAAACAATGGCAGTGAATAGAAAAAAAGAGGCGGATGGTAGCTCAGGATCGGAAATGTTACCTAGATTATTCTGGTCGCCCTTATCTGATTTTAAGCCATTTTAAGTTTTTGAAATAGCAGAAGCCTTTAAAAAAAAAAAAAATCATAATAGTAAATATAGAAACAGGAAGGTATGAAGAGAGGACTGCTGTTCACTACATCATACTTAGTATATGCAGTGAATTTCCATTTTTTTCCAGGTGAACATTTACTGAAAATGTGAAGCTGCTCTGTTTTCCCTTCAAGTGGTTCACTGTTACTTCTGGAAAGCTTTTTGCTTCGCTTTTCAGTAACTAACTAGTACTGCTTTTCCTTTTACTGAAAAAAGTAATTATAACAGTCTTTCAGAACAAGAGGTTTATCTCCCTCGTTCCCCTCCAAATTAATAATACTTTGCAGTGCATTCTTTTAGAGGCCAGAATAATTTTTAATATAGCCTTAAGGAGAAGAAAGAAAGAGTAAATCAACACTAACGATTCATTTGTAGCCAGCCGTTGGTATATGAGTTTATATTCTAGGAATGAATTTTTCTTTAAAGTAACAAGCCCTACTGCTGCTACAACCCCTATAGGTGTTCATCATAGTCACATGTTTTGTATTCATCCAACTCCCAAATACAACCCACTAACAACTACTCAGCATTCTTATATTTCACCATGTTTACATTAGGTGGCTGAGAAAGAGAGCACTAATTTAAAAGAAAGAGTGTTATACTTTGAGACAACACCTTCTAAACATTTTCACCTTCTTTCTTAAGTTGAAGAGGTGGAGAGGAGGAGGTGAACTGGCACTGTCAAAGTTACACAATCAATCATGAGTTGTTATATTTGACAAAAATCTAACTGAACGAGAATACCATACTGCTGACACAGTGAGACACCTCAAACAGCCCTTACACAGGTTCAAAAAGCAGACATTATGAATTCATCCTATCAGTCCATTGTGCAGCACCTGCAGGTTCAGGCTACAGCTGTCGTACACCCTGAGGGGCAGTACCAGCTCAGTTCTAGACCACACCTTGATAAGGATGCTGGCTGATATGCACAACTTTAGTCAAAATATTGCACTGGCAATTGTAATGTCTATTTTTGCTCTTGATGATGTTGATATGACCTTTTGTTCCTACAGGAGTGTCCCCTCCCTCACCCTAACTGAAGACTTTCCCTTGGTCAAGGAGGTTAGGGGCCACTAAGCCACACTCGACACTCAGAAATCTATGAGCCCCGATGAGATTCACCCTCAAGTGCTGAGGGAGCTGGCAGATATTATTGCAGAGCCACTCTCCATCACCTTTGAAAGGTCATGGAGGACAGGAGAGGTGCCTGAGGACTGGAGGATAGCCAATGTCACTCCAGTCTTCAAAAAGGGCAACAAGGAGGACCCAGGAAACTAAGGCCAGTCAGCCTCACCTCCATTCCTGGGAAGGTGATGGAACAGTTCATTCTGGAGGCCATCTCTAAGCATGTAGAGGAAAAGAAAATTACCAGGAATGGTCAGCATGAATTCACTAAGGGGAAATCATGCTTGACCAACATGATAGCCTTCTATGAGGGCATGACTGGCTGGGTGGATGAGAGGAGAGCAGTGGATGTTGTCTACTTCAACTTCAGCAAGGCTTTTGACACTGTCTCCCATAGCATCCTCACAGGTAAGCTTAGGAAGTGTGGGTTAGATGAGGACAGTGAGGTGGGTGAAGAACTGTCTCAATGGCAGAGCTCAGAGTGTTTTAGTCACTGCTGCAGAGTCTAGTTAGAGGCCTGTGGCTAGTGTTGCTCCCCAAGGGTCATAATTTGGTCATATTAATTAGTGACTTGGATGAAGGCTCAGAGTGAACCCTCAGCAAGTTTGCTGATGACACTAAACTGGGAGGAGTGGCTGATACACCGGAAGGCTGTCATGCCATTCAGTGAGATCTGGATAGGCTGGAGAGTTGGGCAGAGAGGAACCTGATGAAGTTCAATAAGGGCAAGTGTAGGGTCCTGCACCCAGGGAAGAATAACCCCAGGCACCAGTATAGGTTGAGGGTTGACCTGCTGGAGAGCAGCCCTGTAGAGAAGGACCTGGAGTGCTGGTGGACAACCAGTTGACCATGGTCCAACAATATATCCTTGTGGCCAAGAAGGCCAATGGTATCTTGGGTGCACTAAGAAGTGTGTGACCAGCAGGTCAAGGGAGGTGATCCTCCCCCTCTACTCTGCTCTGGTGTGGTCACATCTGGAGTATTGTGTCCAGTTCTGGGCTCCCCAGTTCCAGAGAGATAGGGAACTTCTGGAGAGAGTCCAGTGGAGAGCTATGAAGATGATTAAAAGCTGGAGCATCTTCTTATGAGGAAAGACTGAGAGAGCTGGGTCTGTTTAGCCTAGAGAAGAAAAGACTGAGAGGAGACTTTATCAATGTTTATAAATATCTAAAGGACAGGTGTCAAGAGGATGGGGACAGACTCTTTTCAGTGGTAGACAGCAATAGGACAAGGGGCAACAGGCACAAGCTGGAACTCCACTTAAATGTGAGGAAAAACTTCTTTACTGTGAGGGTGACAGAGCACTGGAACAGACTGTCCGGAGCAGTTGTGGAGTCTCATTCTCTGGAGATATTCAAAACTCACCTGGACGCAGTCCTGTGCAACTTGCTCTAGATGAACCTGCTTTAGCAGGGGAGTTGGACAAGATGATCTCCAGAGGTCCCTTTCAACTCCTAACAGTTTGTGGTTCTGTGATTCTGTGACTATACTGCAAATTATTTATTTAAAACTTGTTTGCAAAGTGCGATTAAATTCTTCCCTTCATAAGCAGGGGAAGGGATGTCAACTGAAAAACAAAGGAATGGAAGACATCAACACAGTCATGATGAATACAATTTGAAAATAAATGTAGTGTCAACTGGACTATATTTGTGTAATAGACATTTTCAACAACATTCATTATAATGGATTTTATCAGAAAATTCCAGAGTTTTGCATTATTTTAAAATAGTCACTTCTTCATGTATGTGTTGATGCCTTTGGAAAGAGAAAAGCTTTATCAGCAATTTTATATTTTTTAAGAAAAGTCTAGCTTAATAGCTTCTTCAGTTGAATCACTCTGGAATCTTAAATCCACTTATAAAATGCCAAATGGAGTTCTACAGGAAGCTTTAAGGATCACTGTCTATTTCTGACACTGCATGAATTTTCATAAAATTTACAAAGGTGCGAGTCAATATAAAATGTTGTGAATGACTTCAAGGAATCATGCAGTGTATCTCCTCTGAGAAAATGACAAGATGAAGTAGTTGGTACAAGAAGCAATCATGAAATGCACTGAATATTCACTTCTTCACAAAGTCTCATGTTTCTTTTGAATCTAAATAGCCACAGAGAGCAGACTGAGCATCCTTGTAATGTTCATATAGCAAAATGCAACACTAGTGAGATAAAAATAAACAGGGGCATACATTTCCAAAAACCTGAATCCACTAAATTACCCACATTATCTGGAGTTGTAAGCAGAAAAAGCATGCATGGTCACCTGTAAGGTAGAATTTGAGCATATTCCAACATACACAAAATGATTGTGTTTTGGACACAGGATAGGTGCCCAGATCTGTTTTCTTTATTGAACAGGAGCTGCTTAGGCAGGGTCCAAGTAGACCAGATCAGGCCAGGAAAAGCTTTCCAAATAACTTTGTTTGATTTACCTGCTTAGACTCTTTTCTACAGTTTGAAAGAAAATGTGCGCGGGTATATTACCCTTATTTGATTCAATATCATGCCCCCAGTCATTCATTGTCATGCAGAACAGTTTCTCCCACCATAAAACCCCCAGAGGCAGTTGTATGCCATAGCTACACCCAGCTCTCTAAACCAGCTGACATTTGTGCCCATTTTTGCAAGCTCTGGCCAGTCAGAAACAAAGCTCCGGCTTTCCAGGTGAGGTACTGGTATTGCATTTTGTCTTGCATGGGCATAAAAAGAAAGCCAGGGTGATGTATAACCTAAGCAAACTTTTCACAACACAAATCACTCAGAGTAGCCAAGTTTCTATCAGAAACTAAGAAACCCTCAAGGTACTCCAGCATCCCTCCAGCTACTTTGCTGACCTTTTCAGGGACCAAAACTCACATAAGTTTTTCAAGAACCCAGATAACTCCTTGCAATCTGCCTATTTTAGCAAAATGAAGAACTGAACGGGGAGATGGAAACCCAAGCCAAAACTAAAGCCAGAGCCAAGGATGGAGTCCTAGTGAGCATGATGCACAGAGGAGAGGATGGGCTGAGCAGGGTGAGGGCAGAACAAGATTTCTGAAAGGTGGTTATAACACATCACCTGCAAGATGTGGATTGGTGGGACAATCCACATCAGCTGAACCAAGAAGTGTAAGTTAGTGGTTTAAAAACAGGTATCTACCACAAAAGTAAAGTACCATGCCTACTCTCCAAAAGGATTTGCGTCAACTATAGGTCTTCTCTGTTTGCCACATCTTCCAGCCCCATGCGGATGTCTGGTACCCTACAGCATTAAACGTCTTCACCTAGACCACTGAATTCCCTCCCATGTTTTGCAGTAAGCATTTAAAATTATTTTGTTTTCCTAACAACTTCTCTTTTGACATATTTTGTGAACATTTGAATACTGCTTTAAGATGCCATTGGAAAGACTTGCTGGGTATTTATTGTCCAAGGAAATTGTAAATTGTACCTTCTTCTCAGAGACACAGCTGTTGGTCTCATACAACTTCCTCATTTCAGCAATTGATTCAAGTGGAAAAAAATAATTATTTTATCACAAGGATTGTGATTCCATGATGCCACCAGGAGAGTTAGTGACACCATGAACATAGAATCATAGAATCATAGAATGG
>NW_010300051.1:9987-24374 GCF_000700745.2 Antrostomus carolinensis | reverse complement strand
AACAAGAGGAAATGGTCTCAAGTTGTGCCAGCGGAGGTACAGATTGGGTGTCAGGAAGAATTTTTTCACTGAAAGGGTTATCAGGCAAGAGAACAGGCTGCTTAGGGAGGTGGTTGAGTCACCATCCCTGGAAGTGTTTAAAAGACAGGTAGATGGGGTGCTCGGAGATATGGTTTAGTAGTGGACAGGTACGGTTGGACTCGATGATCTCAGAGGTCTTTTCCAACCAGGCAATTCTGTGGTTCTACATCTGCATTGTTACTTCTAGATTATGGCATACTGACTTCGGAGACCATTCTCCATTTTTTAATTCTAAATTTAATGTAAGATATCTCTGAACATATTTTTTGATGAAAATTTGTCAACAACATGGAGAAATTTTTTATTTCAGCTAAACAGACATTCTGAAAATCATACTTAACCATTTTACAAGTCTGATTTATTGCAACGCATATATTTGTTAGGCAACTCTTGAAACTTCCTGAAATTTAGTGTAGGGCCAAGGGTGATTCTGTGTGATTCTGTGTATCTTTACGTGCTTAATGCTTTAAAAATATGTTTAAATAGGTCTAAACAGTTAGTCTATGGTTGTCTATATTTGATATGGTAAGGTAGGAAGTGTATATGCCTGGCTAGGATTTTCCTTCCCTTTTTTTTTTTTTTTTTTGGTCCTCTGAGCTTGATAAAACTACAAATATAATTTTGAAAGTGTACACAACAGTTTAAACTTTCAAAGGCTAAATCAGATGTTTCAGTAAAGGGGAATGTATGATTTATGTGAAACACCTTTAATTAACTTATGAAAAGAGCCACCAGGTGTATAAGAATATGGTACTGCAGTGTATTTGAAAACACTTCCAGAGTGAGCATGAAGAGAAGTGATTTTTTTTTTTTTTTAATTGTGGTTCCCTAATTTTTATTTTAGACAATTATTGGAGATTTTCAGAAGGAACAGAAAAAATTTGTCCAAGAGCAACAGACAAAAAAATCAGGTAATGTATGGGTTGGATTTTTTTTATAATGCATAATATTACATAAGCTAAAACTTGCTGGCAGCTGGATAACTGAGCTATATCTAAACCTAATCTGTCAAAACTCTGTTTAATGAAACACATTATGGCGGAACTTAACACGTTTTGTGGAATAGGAAGATGATGTTTTTAAGTGAGATTAGTGTTATCTAGTGGGTTTAGATTTGCTTTTTGAACCAAAGTCAGCTTTATGAAATTAACTCAAAGATCACTGTGCTAGCAAAGCTGATCTCTTACTGCTTTGACTCTTGAGCCTGTGTATTTGTTGAAATCAGACGTGCTGATTACTGTCCTTTTGAGCTGTAGCAATCATGTCCCGTTTTTGTAATGAAATGAAAAACACAGGTTAGGGTTTGCACTGTAGTATTTAATTAGTTTTGCTGTAGGTGTTGCTTTGCTTACATTAAAGACATAATTGCTCTTTTGCTTTCCCGTAAGTTACTTGCTTTATAATTATTTGTGATCTAAATCCTTTGAGTTATCCACTCATGTACCATTGGCATCAGTGGATCTATTTGTTTTTCAAATAAGCCCTATTTTTTTCACATTGTGTTTCATCATTGGCTTTTATGTCTTTTAATGTGTTACCAGAATGCAATAATTTCTGACAGTTTGAATAATTGGTGGCTCTACTGTTAATCTTGAAAATGAGCTGGTTTTATATGGATTGTAATAAGATTTTTCATACTGCCTGTAGTTAGTATGTCTGATTTCTTCTTGCAAGACTGCTTATGTGATCATGTTGTCTGTATTTCTATCTTTTTGTCTCTGCTAGTAAACTTTGGCATTTTTTAATATATTTCTGCAAGTTTCATGAAAATAGGAAGCTAGATTGATGAAAGAAGGAGTAACAAACAGATGGCCTGACTGAAAGAAGCATTAGTATCAGATGTGAATCCATGTGGGTGAAAGATCTTGCTGTTGTCAGGTGCATAGGCAAATAAGCATTGTTAGTTTTAAACGCACAAGGTTTATTTGTTAAATGTTACAGATGCATTATAATGTCTCTGTAGGATGAATTTGCATTGACAGTGAAGAAATTAATAGGTTTTTATACATCTACAGTAGTTCATTTTCCTCTATGTACCATCAACAGAACTATTTTGGAAGTATCTGTGTAAATATTTGAATCAGCTGAACTGGAGTATGCGAGTAACATATATAATGTTGCAATTTATAACAAATTTATAACTTATTTTTCTCTGTTGTTGAAGAATTGGTATCTTCTGGGTGTTAGAAAATTAATACAACAGTAAATGATTTTGGAAACTTAATTTAGACAAAGTTCAGATGTTTAAAGTGAATCTAAAAATTTCTATCTGCGGGCAGCTTAACCAGTTATACAGCACTACTTAAGTAACTAAACTAAGAGGCACCAAGTTCTGACTGAACAAACTGCAAAGAAATCCCCACAGTTTTAGTTTTACAGTCACAGAAATCAGGAATTTATTTATTTATTTATTTACTTCTCATAAGCAAAGATCCATTCTTAGAGTTTCTCTCTTGTGCCAAAAGTTTAATTTAGGAAAAAGGAACAATTAATTGGCTTACTGATTTAAGTCTGCTTTTTTTTTGTGCGTATGTTACTTCATGTAAGGTGGGTTTGGTTTTGGTTTGGGGTTTTTTTTTTTTGGTAATATACATGCAATTATTTTCCTCCTTTCAATAACAGAAGCAGCAGTGCCTCCCTGGGTAGACAGCAATGAAGAAGAGACGATTCAACAACAGATACTGGCCTTATCAGCAGTAAGTTGGTTTTTGGGGTTTTTTTCCCTGTTAGTTTTGAAATTTTTGCGTTGGAGAGGTTAAAACTCCTTTTTTTTTTTTTTCCCCCCCCTCCAAAGTAAGTTTGGCTGGCATTAAATTATTTATTTTCAATCTGCTTCTTTTAATGTGTCTGTCACTGCACTGATCATGTGCAAAAGTAAGCAGTTCTTTCAGTATCAACTTGAGCCAAAGCAGATCTTTAATATATTTTTTATTTTTATAAAGCCTTTACAGCTTTGTGATATGATAGAATTATGTGGGAAGTGGGCTTGCTTTGCTGGTCTTGTGTGTGAAATACGATATCCCTTTTCTGATATCACTTAATGACCATAATTATGTTCTTCAAAGGACAAACGAAATTTTCTGCGGGATCCTCCAGCAGGTGTGCAGTTTAATTTTGACTTTGATCAAATGTACCCTGTTGCACTGGTGATGTTACAAGAAGATCAACTCCTCAATAGGATGAGGTTTGATCTCGTTCCCAAACAGTAAGTAATTTCTGCTGGTAACTATGTATGGTTGTTCTTTTGATGTGTCTGTAAATATTTGTGAATTACTCCTTTTTCTTTTTACTTCCTTCCATTCTTTCTTTATATACTTCCTCTGTATTGTATTTTATATCTGCTAATTTCGAATGCAGGGAATGTTGCGTGTGCATTGCAGTTTAGCAACTAGAGGAAAGACCAGAAGTAGATCTGTTGTAAATTCAGAGCTAATAAGGACCTGTTGACTTAAGTATGGGAGAGGCCTTAAATTTTCCCAGGTCCAGTATTCTAAATTAATTGAAAATCCCTTTCCCAAAGGTAAATGCATCAACAAAAATTTTCAGATCTATTGGTATAACTGACACCCCTAAAAGGTTATTGGAGATAGTCAGAGACCCCATGGAGAAATGGTAAAAGAATGTATCAAAAAACAGTAGCAATGCAAGCAAGAAATTCTGAGTAGGCAGTGGGAAAATCTCTGTGTTGTGACTCCTTTCCTTCTAGAGGACCTAACTAAAAGAGTCATAAAGACTTTGTCCTGGCAGTTATGGCATGTTTATGGCTTCTTGATCCCAGCTTTATTTCAGTGCTGTTCTCCTTCCTTGCCCAGTCCCAAACTCTGCTCCTTAAGCGTTTTTCACAGGTCAGCATTCTTGTTAGGTAGGAGTTCTCAACATTAGTCTCTTGTTTGAGGATGGAAAAAGGAAAGAAAACATCTTTCCTTGTGTGCTTTTCTATCTTAAATCTCCTTTTATAAACCTTCCCAGCTACTTACTTTATTTACCCGCTTCCCTGCTGTTCTTTGTTGCTGTCAGTCTTAAAGCTCTGCCCATATTCTGGTTCTTCATCAGATCTGTCTCTGATGCTCTTGTCTTCAGCCCCTCATCATGCTATCCTTGCCTATCCTACCCCATTGCTTAATAGGGTTTTTTCTGTTCTTAGTCTCAGTAGTCACTGTTTTGCTTGATAGGGCGGGAAGGTAACTTCACTCTCTGCTTTCTTGCTTGCTTGCTTTCTTGACCTCCACACATTCCTCCTGCAGGCTTTGCTATTTCTAGCTTCTCTTCTCTCTGGGTTAAAGTTGGGTCTTTTCTTGCTAGCTGGAAGACAACCAGAGGGATATGGTACCCAAGAAATGGGATAGTCTCACATGTATCAGAGCTGGTCATTTCCAAGATGGCAATTTCTAGTTACTGAAGGTCCTGTGGACATGCTGGAAGATGTGAAGATAGTGAAATAGTTCTGCTGCAAACTAGGAATGGCTTCTGCCTATTGATAGAAGATGTTCCAGTTCCACCTGAGGGGTAGGGAAGATGTAGAAGACTATACTTTGACAACAGCAGAATGTGGGTTTTAGAGAGTAAGTGAAGAGAACAGGGTTATTTGGCTTGTTGAGTTTGTTTACATAATTTGGCAAGAGAGATGGAACAGCATAATATTGTTCCAAATTATGTATTGCTGCATGCTGTTAAGCTTTTTTGAAGAAATAGCATTATTATCATCGTCATCATTATTATTATTATCTGTTCAAGTCCATTGTAACTGTCCTGTAAGAGATCAAGAACTTCTATAATGATGGATTTTTTAAAATGGTGTTAATACCTCATATTTCTAATTTTCTACTTAGAAGGCAGCTACATCTATTCCTTCCCTGTGAATATTTAATTTTATTTCATTGCTAGATGGCAAAAGGAACCATATTTCCAAATGCAGTAATCAAAATCTGTTTGTTCTCTCTAGCGTAAAGGAGGAGGTGTTCTGGAGAAATTATTTCTACAGGGTGTCTCTAATTAAACAGTCTGCACAACTCACCGCACTCGCAGCTCAACAGCAAGCAGTAGGAAAAGAAGAGAACAAAGGCAGAGAAGAGGATTGTCAGCTGAAAGGTATGGAAAGGATTTGGTTTAGCACAGCACACTAAGTTAGTGTCGTGCATACTGACCATATACACCAGGTGACATTGAATTTTTGTCCTGGATTTCAAAATCAGAGCTTCTCTCATCATACTTGGTCTGTTTGTCCAGATGTAGGAAGAGGGGATTTCTAGTGCTTTTAAGCCATTTTCCAATTTCAGACAACTTTGTCAGAAGAGTGGAAATCTGAAGAGATTAGATTTTGTGCTTGTGGTGGTTTCATTTGGCTAGCAGCCAAACACAGCCATTCGCTCATTTCCACCCCCCCACCCACCCCAGGGGATAGGGGAGAGAATTGCAGGGCAAGAGTAAGGAGACTCGTAGGTTGTAATAAGAACAATTTAACAATTGAAACAAAACTTAGAATAATAATAATATTAAAATAATAGTTATAATAATAGTAATAAAATATGCAAATGAGTGATACACAGTGTAATTACTCACCACCCACCAACCAAACCCAACCTGTTTCCAAATAATGATCCCAGAGGAGCGACAATCCGGAACCAAAACCAAAATCCTGGTGCTCTCTATTAGATCATTCCCCAACCTGTACTGGAGCCTGGGGTTGTTTAGTGGAGTCCACTGTAGAGCCACCAAGATGATTAAGGGAGTGGAGCATCTCCCTGATGAGGAAAGGCTGAGGGAGCTGGGTCTCTTTAGCTTGGAGGAGACTGAGGGGAGACCTAATGAATGTTTATAAATATATAAAGGGTGAGTGTCACAAGGATGGAGCTAGACTCTTCTCGGTGCCAACCAATGATAGGACATGGGGCAGCAGGCAGAAGCTGGAACACAGGAGGTTCCACTTAAGCTTGAGAAGAAACTTATTTACAGTGAGGGTGACAGGACATTGGAACAGGCTGCCCAGGGGGGTTGTGGAGTCTCCTTCTCTGGAGACATTCAGAACCCGCCTGGACGCCTTCCTGTGTAATGTCATTTAGGTTCCTGCTCTGGCAGGGGGATTGGACTAGATGGTCTTTTGAGGTCCCTTCCAATCCCCAACATTCTGTGATTCTGTGTGAAAAGAGACCCTCATTACTATATTGAACATGACGTTATATGTTATGGAATATCCCATTGGCCTACCCAAATGCCAGTTTAGCTTATTAATTTAAATATTACTCATCCCCCTTAGATCTTGCACTTGTAGACTAAAAAAACACCAAGTCCTTCACTTCCAATGATAAAAATGCAAACCCTGGTGTGTTATCAGTGTTTCTCTCATAACAAATCCCAGGCCGAAACCAAAACACAGCATTGTTCTAGCTACTAAAAAGAAACCCAGCTCTGTCCCAGCTAAAAACAAGGACAGTACTTGGCTTATAACAGCTCAAGATCACTAGTGGTCCTTGGTGTGCTTTTTTGTCTTGTCAGAAAGAAGTAGGAGGTACCTTTGGTTCACCTGCTAAGACAACAGGTACCAGCCAACCCAGCCAGCTGACATGGTTTGCTCTTGGCTTGTGCTTAGGCCTGAGGCCAAACGAAGTTAGTGATATGGGGGTAGAATTCCTTTGGTGGTGGAGACAGACATGCATGCAGGACATGGAAAGGCTCAAAGTGTATCGTAGGAGGAAGATGGGGACCAGGAGACTACCTGGGATTCAACCTTGAAATGAAAAAGCCACTTCAACATAGGTGTCTTCAGTTACACTGATCAGTTTATGCAGCTTATTTACTGACAGTCTTATGAACCGTTGGGCATCTTTATCTGTGTGCAGACAAATTCTGCAAGCAGGAATATGTGCAGCTTAAAGAGTGTAAAGCAATTACTAGCTAAGACACAAAAGATAACTGGTAGCTCACCACCTCTGGTGAGACACCTGAAGAATCTTGGCAGGCTGGGTAGGCATTGGGCAGAAAGAGAAAGTCTTTGCACCTTGGAATGGATTCTCATATCCCCATCATCAATAATTTTTCATCATCCACGAAATCCATTAATGCTGATGTCCTGTTGACACTCCTGGCCTGACTGACAACCAACTGATCACTGCCAAGTTGGCTTCTTTTTCCCCCCTTTCGGATAGAGTATCTTTCTGTATTGGTATTTTTCCTCTTGAGTCCTTGCACTGCTAATGATCCCAGCTTTCTAATCCTACCTCCGTTTCTAATTCCACATTTCTTATCTTTTTGCAGACTTTCTCACAGCTCTTATGCATAACTTGTTAATTTTCTGCGCAGCCTGAGCTAAGGTTACTCATCTGGGCCTTGGCTCCTTGGACAGGTGGCTGAACCTTGGGGTGAAGGGGAGGTTACAAGGGGAATTACAGAGCCAGGCTTGCATGTTGCGTAGAAGATACCTTTTCAAAAAGGACTGTAGTCATTTCCTCAGGCTTTTTTTATGTGTGTGCCTTTGCTGTTAGTTTGTCTCATTCTGTTTCTCAGGTTCTGTTCAGAGTGTGCAGGCATTAACACAGGCAAGGTCCCCATCTAGAAGGAGGTAGTTTTCTCTGAGTTAAATCCAAGTAATGTGGACTCCTGGCGTCACTCGAGCAGATTACATGGAGCACAGAAGAAATCTAGGCCCAATGTGTGCAAAGTGGCACAGGCCACTTGCCCTCCAGAGTGTGCTAGCCTTTGAGGAGAGTAACTATTGCCAGCCCACACCAGTGGGCTGTGGGGACCAGGGTTCCCTCCCTGGAGAGATTGACAAAAACTGTATAGAAATAGCCTAAGTTGACTTATGTGTTTACTATAATGATGTAATTCTTTTGCTTATTATAGTTCCGAAGGCTGCTTTAAGCAAAGGAGTACAGAGCTTGTGTTTGGGCTTTTTTGTACCTTTAATTTAAAATATGTGCAGGTTAAAAAATGAAGTTGAGAATTACATGGTAGTGAATCTTCCTACTGTTTTCATCATTTTGTAAACATGTTCTTTTCTCTCCGTAGAAACAGAGGAGCAGTAGAGGAAATGTGATTATATGGAGAAACAACTGATCAGTTTTGTGCAAGCAGAGACTTTTTTTTTTTTCTTTCCTTGTGTAAAAGAACTACCCTTAAATATCCTGCACTAACTCTTGCATCATAACAAAAGCTTTTGTCCTTACCTTTCAGTGCAGACTGTGTTTAGGCTTGTTTCCTACTTAGGTTTTCACGTCATATCACTTCTATACTCCCACCATATTCAGCTCCCATTTTTGTTATTTTCTATGAGCAAATTGTATTTACTGTTACCCTGTGCAGATGCCATCAACTCGGGAAGTCACTGGGATTGTCATTATTTCATAAACCTTTGCACCTAATGGTCATCTAAATGCATTTATCCAATTTTCTTTCTTTCTTGGATTTCTTAATTGTTGCAATTTTTATCTTTTTTGGATTTCTGTTCCTCTGGGTTTTTTATTCCACCAACTGAAAGTATTATATTTTAGGCTATTAAGAGTAGTGACTGTCCTCTGGTTTCTGTAGTCCCTCACAATAAATCTTTGAGTATTATCCTTTTATCTGATACTGCATTTAGTCCTTTATACAGAGGAAAAGGTTGCATTTGGAAAGATTAGAAACATAAATTCTGCCAAAAGGTATTTTCTTTACTGTTGTTAATAAGCATATTCTTTGTGAAGTCTGTTTACTATCAGTACGCTTCCCCTTTCCATTGAGTTTTTTATTTGATTTCTGTTTCTGCATATTATTGCTTCAGTAAACCAATTTCAGAAAAAATGAAAGCTGACAATGTTGTGGCTAATGGGCTAGTCAAATAGAAGTTACTCTGTTGTCAATTACAGTGCTGAAGGTTTCCTTTATGCAAGCTAAATATGTAGGCAAATGGGCAGTATTAAACTGTAAGTTTGTAGGGCAGCATAACCTCCTTCTCTTTCTTTCCCTTCTCTTTCTTTCCCTTCTCTTTCTTTCCCTTCTCTTTCTTTCCCTTCTCTTTCTTTCCCTTCTCTTTCTTTCCCTTCTCTTTCTTTCCCTTCTCTTTCTTTCCCTTCTCTTTCTTTCCCTTCTCTTTCTTTCCCTTCTCTTTCTTTCCCTTCTCTTTCTTTCCCTTCTCTTTCTTTCCCTTCTCTTTCTTTCCCTTCTCTTTCTTTCCCTTCTCTTTCTTTCCCTTCTCTTTCTTTCCCTTCTCTTTCTTTCCCTTCTCTTTCTTTCCCTTCTCTTTCTTTCCCTTCTCTTTCTTTCCCTTCTCTTTCTTTCCCTTCTCTTTCTTTCCCTTCTCTTTCTTTCCCTTCTCTTTCTTTCCCTTCTCTTTCTTTCCCTTCTCTTTCTTTCCCTTCTCTTTCTTTCCCTTCTCTTTCTTTCCCTTCTCTTTCTTTCCCTTCTCTTTCTTTCCCTTCTCTTTCTTTCCCTTCTCTTTCTTTCCCTTCTCTTTCTTTCCCTTTTTCTTTTAACAGTACAGTATTGGCATTTGCCAGACTGTGGGTGTTTTAATTGAAGTGTCTCAAGTCTACAGGAGAGATGGCAACTGACCCTATTGAACAACAAACCCCTTACCCTTGAGTCATCCAAACCCGTGGAAACTGCCAGTCAAAGCGAAAGTTGCTGGATAATACCCAAAGAGTTATTCTAGTAAAATTACCATTGTGATTAAAAAGAAAACATATCTTAATTAAACCCCACTGTCTTTTGGCCTGTTATGGATCTCATATAATTTAGAAGACCAGTTATAGGTCTTATAGATAAATTTACTGTCCTAATAACTGTATGTTCTGTAATGGCAAAGATACATTTACCAGACTGTAGTAAATACATGTTTTGGTTCGAAAATTACACAGAATTGGGAAGCATTGAATCATCTGTGTTATTTTTGGTTTAAATAACCTTTTTGAAGGTTGGATTCCCTAACTGGAGGCTGAAACTGGAAGTAATTGCCTATTGGTAATTCTTCCTAATGTTCATAGTTTCTTCTTAAAGCTGACTGATATCTATTGAAATAGAATTAATTGCCTTCCATTTTTATCTCTGTCTGCCATCTCCTTACCTGCTGTTTTCACCAAGTTAAATTAGCATAGTTCATGTGAAAGGAAAAAAGAAGGGACAAATGGAAGACATTCCATGTGCTATTGTAGAGGCTATATAAGATCTGTAAAAAAATGACAGGTTCTAGTCCTTCTTCGGGTATGAGTAACTACTTACTTGGGAAGGAAGTTACCTCAGGGGCAGAGAGCACATCAGCAGTGGAAGAGATGATACCAGGCCAGCAGATCCAGAATAGTGGTCATGGTGTTCGGTGGTTCTGTACGTTGGTCACCTCAGACTGATGCGTAGCCCACTGCGGAGCTGCTGTGCTGCTGCTGCGTGAGAGCAGCAGATGGAGCTTAAGGCACCCGTCCTGCGCCGACTTGGTGCTGAACAGCAAGGAATTAGTGCCATGTTCTGCAGCCTCCTGAGGAGGGAGTGCTGGAGCCTCTTTGGCTGTGGTGTTGGGTGCAATAACAGATCCTCTGAAGACTGGGAAGGGGAAGTGTCCTGGTTTTTAGCTGGGACAGAGCTGGGTTTCTCTTTAGTAGCTAGAATAGTGCTGTGTTTTGGTTCCAGTATGGGATTTGTTGTGAGAGAAACACTGATAACATACTGATGTTTTCAGTTGTCACTGGAAGTTGAAGGACTTTGTGTTTTGCTAGTTTTCAGATGCAAGGTCTGGGGTTGGGGTGAGGAATATTAAAATTAGTAATCCAGATTATCATTTGCATATGCCAGTGGGATATTCCATATCATATAATGTCATGTTCAGTATATTAATGAGGGGCTCTTTCTCACTTGGGCTCATTGCAATTTCAGTTTTCAGGATTGTTGTTCCTCTGGGAATGGGCTGGGCTTGGTCAGTAGGTGGTGAGCAACTGCACTGTGCATCACTCGTTCATATATTTTATTATTACCATTATTATTATTTTAATATAATTACTTTAAGTTTTATTTCAATTACTAAATTTTTCTTATCTTAACCTATGAGTCTCCTTACCCCTCCACTCCTCTCCCCTGTTCCCTGGGGGAGGCAGGCAAAGTGAGCAAGCAGTTGTGTTTGGCTGCTAGCCAAGTGAAACCACCACAGGAATGAAGAGAGGATGGGACAGAGCAGTGGGCATTGAGTAATCAAGCTGTATAAGCTGTGACAGCTACCAATTAGGGAATTATTTTAATTAGAGCTGATCTTAATTTTTAAAATTAAGCCTGAAAAAATTCCCCCTTTAGAAACTGCTGAGTAAGCAGATAAGGTCCACCTGGGCACACTGCAGTCAGCAAAGCTGCAAGCTCAGAGCTGCTTTGTGTGTTTAAACAAATAGAAGTGCTAAGCAAGCAGCCCATCACCACCACAGCCTGCCCAGGATGTTAATTGTTCTTGCAGCCACCTGGCTCTTTATTGTGACTCCTCTACCCTGGTAGTTGCACAAGGAGGAAAGCGAGGGTGTTCCTTTACCTGCCAAGCGTGAAGATCTGCCAAGAAAAAAGATCTGTCCCTGTTTGTAAACAATTGTTGTCCTCCAAGCACCAGGCTACTAAATACAGAATGCACAGTGAGTTTTCTTAGGAAACTGGGAACAGTTTCTAGGGTTTCTGTTTTCCAGTGACTTCCTTTGCCTGTGTGAAAGGAGGTGAGGCTGCGGAGCACTCTTCTCGTGTGCATTTAGGGGTGAACTAGTGCCCGTGTCAGTAGTAGTGCCCAGCCAGGGGACTCTGGGAACTTCTGTGATAGGCAGTAACTGGATTTCATGACCTCAGAGGCTACACCTTTATGACGTGTGGTACAATCTGTAAGTGTTTCATAGGAGATGTTCTTTCAGATTCCCAACTGTTTCTATTGACGTAGTTCTTTGGATTGTTTTGAGGGGCAGAGGGGTTCCCCTGATTTAAGTTTGAAGTCATAATGAGGTTTGCTACCTTTGCCTTAATTAAGACTATAAAATTTCTTCTTTGGTGTTTTATTGTTGCAAATGCCTCACCTATGGCTGAATTCAGCCTTTAACCACCAGGATTCCTTAAAACTTAAAATACAATATTTCCTTTAATAGCTATGCAGATTAAATTAAATCTTTATACATCTAAATGTAATCTATCTATTTTTCCCTCTTGATAGAAACAGTGCGGCCAAAAACACCACCTGTTACGATAAAGCCTCAAATAAAATCTCAAGAGGTAAAAATGCTGTTATATTTTATCTGGTATTTAGCATGTGAAACTGTTAATAAGTAACTGTGCATCCTTTTGAGTAAGTTGTGCTACAAAACCATAATAATACAGTATCTGATAGTCCTAACCTGCTGCTTTTCTGCTGTGATAGTAATTTTTAGTGCACACACTTCAAACTCATTTTCAGTAGGAAAAGCAGTACTTTATCTGAGGGATCTCTGAATTAGTATCCTGCACATTATAATAAAACATGTTTTTACTCTGAAAGGTGACATTTCCAAAATGTTTTAAGTAAAAGGTTTGTATTGTATTTAGACACGAGGGATACCTTCATAAAAATATATTTATGTACCATGTTCTGTCCAGCTCTTCAGCAGTTGTCAGGCTTAAGTACAGGAAATCTAAATGATGCATTGCAGTAGTAACATTATTTTATTGCAACAGCAAGAAGAGTTTTGCTTGATCCTGTAAAAACCTTTAACTTAGACACATAATGACCCTTGTTCATTTCTGGATTGTAAAATCAGTGCCAGAGAATACTCTTGGCAGAAGCAGAGCTGTGCATTCACTTGACAGTAATATGCAGTGGACTAAATTAAGCTAGAAAGATTTCCAAAGAACAGTCCTCTCTTAATCTTACTTGCATGTAGAAAACTGTTACTGAATTGTGGTCGAAACTTAATATTAGTCTTAGGTACTGTTCTAAAATACTTACGAGTTTATTATTGTTTCTGATGTTTACAAAAACAGAATTAAAGTTGTTACCAGAATGCAAAAAGGAGCCTGGGATGAAAAAAGCTGATCGTTTTCAATAAAAGTAACACTTTTGTCTGTACAAAAATACTCTTAAAGAAAAATAGCCCATAAAGAAAAATAGCTGCCAGAGTAATGCATTTGGTTTGTTTCTTTGCTGACTCTGATCTAAAAGGCAGGCAGTCACATGAGTGGAAGTATGAATTGGTGACATTTTTTTCCCCTTTTTCAATAAGCTTATACAAAACTATTTTACTGCAGGACGAGGAAGAGATTTCTACAAGTCCAGGTGTGTCAGAATTTGTGAGTGATGCTTTTGATGCCTGTAATCTGAATCAGGAAGACCTAAGGAAAGAAATGGAACAACTGGTGCTAGACAAAAAGAAAGAAGAGACTGCAGTAGTAGAAGGTAAAGCTATTATTACCTTTTATGCCTTAAATACAGAAATTCTAAGATAGGTTGATTAAAAAAAAATAGTTCGGTTTAGGAAAGTAGATTTAGTAGATTTGTGACCACTTTTCAAAATGCATGAAACAACCTGCAATAAAATATTGCAGAAATTAACGATAATTCTTAACACAGTCGAACATGTCTTATACAGGATGTTATCTGTGAGGAGTTTAAATCCAAAGAACCTAACAATTTTTATGTGGCTCTTTAATGAAAGTGACAGTGGAGATCTTTTTCACTCCTTTCCCTGCTTTCTCTTTCATTGGTCCTGATGTGTATGAATCTTTCTTTCTTTAATTGACAACCTTATAGGTACAGTACAGTGTTTGGAAGTCAGGCTATGTTTTCTTCTTGTGACACCAGCTAAAAAGGCAGTATTTGCACCAGACTGTGAGCTTGCAGGTGCCTCTGCTGTAAGCATTTATGTGCATTTGGAACAGTTAAAATTTAACAAACAGCTTTGAGAATTCTGAGTAGAAATAAAGTGGGACTTATACTTAATTCAGAAGCACTAATATCAGCGCAAAAAGTGTTAATACAATCTGTGATTGTGTTACTCTGGCCTTACACAATGAACTATTTACTATGAAGACAGTTGTATGTGTAATGCTTATCATAATACAACTTTCAGACTTCATCTTCCAGTGTCTTTTGGATGCTGCTGAATCCTTGTTTTATAAAATTGATATTTTTTTCTAATACATAGCCAAGCTTGAGGAATTTTTAAAAGTAATATCAGTTCCTTGCATCTCTCTTTTTGATGGAAATGTTTCAGTAAGTCATTAATGTGTAATTTGTTCAGAGAAATCTCAGCTGGCCTTACTGACTTGGACTATGGAATTATGTACCTTCATATCTAGTCTGAAGTACTAACCAATTTATAACACATCAAACACCCATCTCCTCCCTCATACTTTTG
>NW_010300051.1:0-9937 GCF_000700745.2 Antrostomus carolinensis | reverse complement strand
AATGCCTTCTGACTCATTTTTTGCCCTGAAGTATGAAATATGATTACCTTTAACAACCCTGATTAAATGAGCTTGTTTAGCTACAAATGTAGTGAGGAGAATACCTGCTTCTTTTTTAAAACTATCCAAAGTATTTTATCTTGATTTTTTTTTTCCCCCCTTCATAATAGTATATTCAACAAACTTATGAACTTCATTCATTTTTTTCCAGAGATTTAAAAGTAGAAGGGGAGATGCAATTGATAGTAGACTGAAAGACTGTAGGAAATGAGCTTGCAAAGGGACGCTTGTTACAACTAAGCTGCATATTTCCTTTTTATATCTTTATTATAGTATGCACATAGGAATATAGACTTGTATATTAATTAATTCCTATCTGTGGTCAATAAGAAGATGAAATTTCTGATCTTGAAGTTTCTTTAGTTTTTAAGGAGAATTTCCAAAAAGTTCAGGGGATACAAGAGAGATTCAGTGCAAATTAATCTAGTTTTATATACATAAGCAACATTCTATATTATCAATTCAATTCTTATACATCATTTATCTCTTGTAGAAGAAACTGCTGATTGGGAAAAGGAATTACAACAAGAGCTTCAAGAGTATGAGGTGGTGACGGAATCAGAAAAGCGTGATGAAAACTGGGATAAAGAAATAGAAGAAATGCTACAAGAAGAAAATTAAGCATTTTCACAAAATCACTGTAACTCTAAGCTTTTTCTGAGGACTGACATGGATTTCTGCTTTCATGTTTTGCTTACAAAAGATCTTCAAAAGACAAAAGAATCTAAAATCATTATGATTCCATATGGGGATACAACCATTATTTCTGTTCTTTATATGAGCAGTTTCTGAACTTCTACGTTCTTAAAACCAAAAGACTGCAGGTTATATGTCATAATTAAAAGTGATAACATTATTACATGAAGCAGCAGTTTAGTTTGAGGCATTTTTAGGTGATCAAGAGGCTCTGCAAAGAGATTTCAAAATTTAAGAATCTCAATTTGTTTGTCTACAGCCTTTCTGCTTGGGATGTAAAAATGGATATTGTAAGTAACTTAGTTCTTGAAAATAACTCTCTCATCACATTTGCACTCTGATCCCTGTATAATCTGTAAATGTGTTTTATTTTTAAGGTACTTCTAGGTAGTACCTTTCATGTGTATTTAACTTCCTTAATGTATGTAGCCAAAGAATTTATAGAAAACCCTATCGAATAACTTCTGATAATTTGTTAAAAAAATACTAATTCTGACTCCAAAAGAAGTACTGAATGATTAACTGGCAAGCATGTAAGCATTTAAATAAGAAATTATTAACTGCTTCACTTAAAATGTTGTTTTTGTTAAATCATCATGTTAAGATACTGCTTTTCCTCAGAGAGAAATTGTTTAATTCATTCTTTATTCAGAAGTCTGTTATCTTTCCATTTAATTTTGCTGTCTGAGCGAGAGCAAATTAAATGTTTCTCTTTTATTTTAAGTGCTGAAACATATATGTAAAAACTTTGGCTGGTTTGGACATCTTTATTAAATACTGTAGATATGTATAAAATTGGCTCATTTATTTGGAGGGAGGGCAAAGTGAGGGGCAAACATTTCAGACTTACACAGGTTTCAAAAAGATACTTTGTTATAGTGCTTAAGACGTAATTTAAATAAAAAAATCGTTTCTTTTAAAAAATTTTTTTACTTGGGCATCTGGATGTTTCCTGTTTTGCCATTAAGTCAGTATCTTTATGTATATAAATGAAAATCTGATTTTCTATTTGTCTTCTATTTCATAAACTTCTGTGACAAAACATTCATGAAATTCCAAATATGAAGGGAAGAGTAAAATGGAGTAGGTAGGAGTCACTATGCCCAATTGAATTATAGGCATGTTACGTACAGTAAGTTCTGTCTTAATGACATAATTCTGCAGAAAACTTTTCTAAAAAGACTGAAAAAGATTATAGCTGTAATTATTCAGTCAGTATTCATCCCATGGGAAGTTGAAGAGAGCTAAGTAGTTTTAACTGCTGTTAACTCTAAGAAAGGACTATTTAAAATTGTCTGTTAGCAAGTTGGACAAAAAGCCCTCCTGTATTTCTCATCATGGAAAATGAATTGTTTTAAAACTGCATACATTTGAGTTCTCAAAGTAGTTTATTACGATACACTTTCTCAACTGCAAATCATCTTAAGCATGATTTGTATTTTTTAGTGTTTTTCACTTTTAGTTAACAGATGCAAGGTAATTCATGGTAAATAAGACGTACGTTAGGAGCTTTTCATATCTGGAACTAAGTAAAGGCCACAAAAGTTAAATCTGTTGCGCTCATAGAAATCAGACTATTCAAAGCTTAATGTTTACTCTTGACAAATACAAATGTGCCTAGATTTAAGCAGGAAACGTTTGACACAGCACCTTCTAAAAAGATGGATAGTTCTGTTCTGATAGTGGCAAGTCTTCCCCAGATGACTTGGAGCTCAAAATCACTGTTTCAAATATCCACTTTCTTAAAAACCAGCCTGATCATTCCTCGTGTTTTCAGATATGTGGCAGGTTTATTTGCATGGGGTTTGTACATCAAGCCTCATCTTTCTTTTCATGTGAGCATAGCCTATATAATGATTATAGATATAAAACTCCATCTTTCACAAAAGAGAGTTCCTACATATAAAACCTTAGTTTTCCAAGTCTCATGAAAAGCAAGTATATGTAAAAAACCCCACTATTTTAATTTGCATTTTAAAAGGCAATAATGTAGCAAGGCTTTATCTGGCTGAGCTCTGATATTAAAAAACTCTTTATCAAAAATCATCTTAATATGAGAACAGGTTGCCCAGAGAAGCTGTGGATGCCCCCTCCCTGGAAGTGTTCAAGGCCAGGTTGGATGAGGCTTTGAGCAACCTGGTCTAGTGGAAGGTGTCCCTGCTGATGGCAGGGGGGTTGGAACTAGAAGAACTTTAAGGTCCCTTCCAACCCAAACCATTCTGTGATTCTGTTAATATTTTCAAATCTGCATATCTAGTTTTAACCTGGAAAGCTGAAGGAAGTTTTGTGTAATCCTGCAGTTTTCAGGACTAGCCCATGCCTTTCACTTAGGTTAGTGCTACAACTGCCTAGCAGTTTTAATTGTGCATGGTGAGAGGGAAGGTGTCTGCGTTGCACTCATCACGAGATGAACAGAGGTGACATGTTCATGGTGAATTTTGTAGGCCTTTGTAGCCCAAATGTCCCTTAATAATGTATTTCATAAGCAGATATGCTGGGACGGTGCAGATGCTAAAATCTAGCAAAACAGCAACAGCACAAAATCAAGGACAAAACCAAAAGAAACCAAGAAGGAATGTAAATAATACCAACTTGTGGAGATAATGTAACAGAAAATGCAGTTGTATAAAACATTGAGGAAAAGCAAAGAAACAAATAAAGTTTTCTTAGAAGAAACTAGATTTGCAGATTTTGGAATTAGCCTTTGAGGAACAGGGAAAAAGGTTGTTCAGGATACATTTAGGTTAGATTAGAACAGTGATACAGCTTTCTGAGATGCCAACATCTTCAGTTATTCTGTGCACCAAAGTATCCTGTTGAGCTATTAGTTTACTAGTTCAGTTGCTATTAGTTAATATGTGTATGGAATTTTTTGACTCGGTAATTTGTTTGGAGGAAGAAGAGGAAAGATCTTAAAAAACTGGAATAAAGAAAGTGTAGTAAAATATTCCCCTACATTTTGATTCAATCATTTACAGCAGCTCTTTAAACAAAATTACCTAAATTTTTCAATTTCCTGAATTGTTTCAGTAAACTTTGAATTTCTTTAGTTTTTCAGTTCAGTTGGGTCATAAAACTTTTTCTCCTTGCTGTTTGGTTATCTTGGTGTTTGGCAGGGTTACGTCTGTAGTACTGAAGTGCAGGATGTCAATTTTAACCTCATGCATTTAAAGAATAACCCTATGTACAGGAGCATATCACCTGACCACGAGATGCATCCTTGAACTGTTGGCCACTCTCATATTACTGACTTTTACTTTGCAATAGGTATTGCATAAAAGGGAACAAAGTGTGCCTGGTTACTTAGCGGTGCGCTGCCAAGCAATAGCAGCCACATCGAGCCCTCAGTCCGTGTGCTGTATCTAGCATATAGATGAATAAACACGGTGTTGAGAACCACACTGATAATGGTCTGGGTTTCGATTCAGCAGAAGTTTAGAAGAAAGATGTATTGTATGGCCTGATACTGTATGTCTCAGGAAGTGGTGACTGACACATCTGTAACAACTGCATAGTAGCCTACCTAGCCTTAAATAATATTATCCATTAGTAGATTTTTGTTCCAAACTACTTATTTTCAATGGTTTTTTTTCCTTTGTTTTAAACGTTACGGGTTTTTTTTGTTTTTTAGATCAGCATTCCAGTTTTTAAAAATGAAATGGCAGGTAACAGTGAGTTAATTTCTTACTATCTTTTCTTTGTATTATATTAAAGTTAATTATTTCAGAAAACAAGAATTCCTACAAAAACATCAGAAGATATGCATGGCTTAATTTTCTTCTCAGTATAGCCCGATATTGGCTCTATGTATATACATACGAAGACTATGCATATATATGTAAATGTAAAGCCACATGTATTAGTGTCTCTAAATATATTCAGAAAATCATAATGTACTTTTCAGCTGTTAATTTTAACTAGATACCATTGTGAGAGGAGGAGCAACCAAAATAATTATCATTAGTTTGTCACTCCATCATTTTTAATGAGACAGCGCTCTGCAGAAATTATCTGGAAGAATGAATCACTTGCTTCATTTTGTAAAAGCCTGGTTTTCATTATGGCACAGATTGGGAATGTTTTCCATTGCTAATTCAGGGATTCGTGAAGCTATGAGAAACCTCTCCAGGTACACTTGAGAGGTATGCTTAATCCAAAAGTACATGGGCAGAAAGTTTGCTTTTTCTCAATGTAAGTGCTCCTGACAAAGTAGGGAACGACAGAAGAAAAATGCAGGTAGTTAAGGGTTACATATAAAATTAAAAGAGTAAAGATTTGATGCCTGCTTTGATATATGATGCTCTAAAGAAAACCACGTTTGGCATGGGATATTTTAATTGTATGCATACACAAAACCTTAATTCTGCAGTTGCTTTTATTTCTTTGTTCTCTTAAGCTCTGGTTTCCATACTCAAACATGAAGTTTCAGAGCCAGATAAAGCTGCTGTTTCTCTGCATTTTCCATCCTTCCCGAGGAGAAAGGAGCCCAGTTTACCTCACGGTCAAATAATGGCCAGTGAATAGATTGATTACACCCAGCTTCTTGTGCCACTTATGTTTTAATACTGGCCCTGTGCCCTTTCATGACTTTGATGCCTGCAATTTAAACATCAAACAGTTTTGCTTTTGCTGTATCATCATTGCCTTGCATCCTGTCTCATGTGTAACAAGACTTTCAAGCCCATCGTGTGTTGGGTGGATGAAAGTACTGCTGTAAGAGCATTACTGGGGTGGAGAGGAGCCTCTGCAGACATTTCGTGTGGATGTGGCAACAACAATCTCAGAGGGATGTGGTGTCAAAAAATTATTGGGCATGTGAATGGAAAAGCTGAAACCATTGCCTAAGCAGGCAAAAATACTGGTGCATAGGATCTTTCAGGTGGAGGAACTGGTGTATTGGGAACAGTTCAGGTCTCTCTGGCTACAGATATACTAGTCAACTGATACGTCTAAGCATGTGTTGAGAACTGAATGCCTACAAACAGAAAGATCCCTAAAAATGCTTCTCCTGAGCCAAGTAGCAATCTCTTAATCTGCTCCTGGCCACTGAGTTATTCCCATTGGGGCTGGTGAGCAACCCAGCTTTGGAGGCCAAGCCGACTGCATCTCCTTGGTCTGGGTGCTGGAGGACAATCACTGGCAGATTTAACTTATGACCCCAAGCATAGCATCTGGCTTGGGTGTCCTGCCTCCAGTCCTGGCTGGTGTAAACAACGACATGAGCAGCAGCGTTAGGATAAGCAGCGCCAGAGTTCACCGGATCCCCAGACCAACCGCCTGCCCCCTCATAGTGAGCCAAGTCTCACCGTGAGACCCTGGTGGCTGGCATCTGAATTCTCTTTCAAAGGATGTTTGCAGAACCTGTAACTGGCTATCATTCTTATCCATACAAATGTCCAGTTCCTTTTTTAATCTAGTTCATTATTTCATTGGTATTGTGAGGTAATTAATTTCTTATTGTGTGAGGAGGAAAAATCTTTTTATTGGCTTTAAATGTGCCACTTTGTCATTTAACTTAACCCTGTGTGATATAGTAAGACAGAAGATCCTGACTTTGCCTCCTCTTCATCATGTCTCACTTTTCATGTCACTTTCCTGAGGCAAGTGAGAAATTTCAGACTTTTCACTCTTGTCATACAAGGGTTTCTCTATGTCCCTCATAATTTGTGGCATCCCTCCTTAAAGCTTATTTACCTTTGGAGTTCATTTTCAGGGAGGGAGGTATGACACGTGCAACAAGCACGTAGGAGAACACACCACCCAGCTGACACATGCCGCCAGTTTAATTTTCTGTATTACTTCACATCCTATTCCTTGTGTCCTCTGACAGCTTGTTGTTTGCTTGGGGTTTTTATTTTTAGCTGTATATTCAGCTCGTATGCGTTTGCAATATTGTCCACATTGGGCCCCAGGCTATTTCCCTAGTAGTTGGCATTTAATTTTAGGACCCTGTGAAGTATAAGAGTGGTGATTGGAATTGTTTTGTTTTGTTGGTTTGTATTTTTTCATTTTCCTTCTGCCTTAATTTACATTTTTAATTTGTCATCCTGTGAAAAGTAACACTGGAAGAATGAGAGTCCTACTCATCTGAGTGATGTGGTTGACACACCTGAGAGACAGGACGCCATCCAGAGGGACCTGAACAAGCTTGAGAGGTGGGCCAGTGCTAACCTCATGAGGTTCAACAAGGTCAAGTGCAAGGTGATTCTGCCCCTCTACTCCGCTCTGGTGAGACCCCACCTGGAGTGCTGTGTCCAGAGGAGAGCCACAAAAATTATCCAAGGGCTGGAGCACCTCTCCTATGAAGAAAGGCCGAGAGAGTTGGGGTTGCTCAGCCTGGAGAAGAGAAGGCTCTGGGGAGATCTTATTGAGCCTTTCAATACCTAAAGAGGGCCTGTAAGAAAGATGGGGACAAACATTTTAGCAGGCCCTGTAGCGACAGGACAAGGGGTCATGGTTTTAAACTAAAAGAGGGGAGGTTCAGACTGGATATAAGGAGGAATTTTTTTACAGTGAGGGTGGTGAAACACTGGACCAGGTTGCCCAGAGAGGTGGTGGAAGCCCCATCCCTGGGGTCAGGCAGGACGGGGCTCTGAGCAACCTGATCTGGTTGAAGATGTCCCTGCTCACTGCAGGGGGGTTGGACTAGGTGACCTTTAAAGGTCCCTTCCAACCCAAACCATTTTGTGATTCTATGAGTACCAGGAGGAAAGTGTTCCAAGAAAAGTTCTGGTAGTCTAGAGCTTCTTCAAAATTTTGCTGAAAGCGATCATGACAATAATCATGATGAAAAGGACAAAATTAAATTTGGTGCTGCATTTCCATAGTTTCCTGACTGCCTTGCATGTTGTAACAATGCTGTAAGAAAAGACATACTATCTTTATTTCATAGTTTCTCAGTTATCATTGGTTAGAGTTTTAAACATCTTGTTCTAGCTGTCAGTCTGATGTGTTTAAAAAAATAATGAAGCAACTTATTTTTCACCAAGCTGCCTCGGAGTCCCCACCCCAGTGAAGGCAGTGAAGTACTCCAGAGAGGTGTCAAACTGACTGCTTACATGTAGAGAGTTCATGAAGTTAAGACTACCCTTAACTTAGACTACTCTTTAAGTACTGTAATAACTACATCACTTGGACATAGTCTGTAAAAATAATTACCCTGAAAATTTATAAAAAGTTGACGACTAGAGACTTTTACCAATGGATGCTTAGTTATACCCTAAATAATAATCATAAAAAATAACTAATTTTCCTAAAATACCAGCTTCCTGCCTGTCAAAACATGAGACCACTACTTTTGATGCCCATTAAGCAGCTTCTTGGAAATGGCCCTTTGGGTGTGATATCTACTTGGCTGCTTGCAGTGTACAGTCCATGACTGTTCCTGCCTCCTCACACGAGCAGTCTCTAGCAGGGTCATTAACAGTGCGCAACTGTGAGATATGTTCTCATGAGATATGTTCTCATCCTCCCGTCAGCACATGGATTTACTTGCAGGGGTGGAATATGGATTTCCAGTACTGCTGACATGTCCTCTGCTGTTAAGTGCACTTTTGGAGGAAAACAGTTCCCAAAAACACATAAAGGGACATAGGGAGAGAACCATAAATGTAGCTGAAAATGGTGAAAGCAGTTATTTCGTTCAATTTCACATCTGCATTCTTCACGGGACAATTGCACAGCAAGCAATCAGTGCACCAGAGATCTGTGACTGAGTTTGGAAGCTGGTGGTACTTCTCTCACTACACCTGCAGCAGCTATCCTCAAAAAACCCCTAAAACTCTGTAAAAACTGACTTACTAGGAAGCAGTACCTTTCTTCACAAAATTATTATAATTGATCTGTGTCACAGCAGAAAAAAACCCCTGCCAGTTCAAGTGTGAAAAGAATTACTGCTGGAAATATATTTTCTAACAGCTGGCAGTTTTTGAAGAAAACTTTGTCCCCCTTGATGGAACAGCCTCATGCCTGCCTCTGCTGCAGAATGTGTGCTAACCTCTCTGGCACCCAAATTCACCAAAATAGGCTTTATAATTAAGTTTATTATAGTAGAGGCTTACAGCCAGCAGGAACTCTGTGCTTCTTTATTCTGTTCTCTCTCAGAGTAGCTCATATTTGTAATTAATCTTCCTTCTATTCCAAAAACTGCCTATCTGGGGGAGGGGGAGGAGAGCACAAGAGTAATTTGTGGTTTACTGCATATATATAAACTTTCAAATATTGCTTGGGAGAAATTACAAGTAATCTTAAAAGCCCTGTTTAAGGATTGCACAAACCTTCATGGGATCAACTGGAAGGTATTTGCATGGATCTCCTGCTACTCTCAACAAGAAGGTATGCATGGGAAAAATGTTAAAACATCAATGTTCTGCTGGGAGAGAGGAGGAGCCCTCTTCTCATTTTGCAATAATTGTACCAGAATTATGCATGTTTGTAAAAGAAGTGTGTTATTGTGGGGGAGAAAAACTCCATCTAAAGATCCGGATGATACCCAAAAATGTAGTATTTTTCATCTTGAAATTACCAACTGAACAGTTCTGGTAAGTACAGACTCAGCATGCAAGGGCAAAATAATTTCAGCATTGCCTTTCAGAAGCTACTTTACTCAACATAAATACCCACTCTCTGAAGTAGTTAAGTGTTTAGGGAGGTTCAGGAGTGATATTTTTATTCAGTAACGACATAAAAATAGGTAAAATTTTCCATGTATTATGAAGAGGTTACGTTTATTTCCCTGGAAAGCAGAAATATATGTCCCCAAGATGTTTGCTTGCCTCAGTTTTACGTTATGCTGCAGCAGTTCACCAGGAGACCAAGGCTCAGGTGTGCATGTGAAACTCCTGGTGGGTTCAAAGGACTGCATGTACACCTCAGCAGCTTCATTCTTTCCCTTAGCATATGCTGTCAGCCTTTCTTTCGAGGAGCAGCCCTTATGCCCACAGCAGCCTTCCCAGCAGCAGGAACCCTGCGGAGAGCAGAAGAGCTTGGCCCAGGTGAGGGCTCATGACTGGAAGAGGTTCCTCCAGCTGTGCCGGCCCACGAAGCAGCTCCACCTGCAGCCCCGGCCTCGGCTACATGGGCAAAGCGATCTCTGGCAAAGCCTCCTCGCCCCACTCCGTGTCGCGACAGACGCCCTGCTGTCCCTTCAGAGCAGCCGCCCTCCGCGGGGGCCCCTGTCACG
>NW_010300050.1:75914-101485 GCF_000700745.2 Antrostomus carolinensis | reverse complement strand
AACTCTATCCTAGCAAAACCAGGACACTGGCGCATATTGAGCTTATTGTCTGTCTACTGGTATCCCCGAGTCCTTCTCTTCAGGGCTGCTCTCAATCCATCCTCTGCACAACCTGTATTTATGCTTGGGGTTTACCCTGGCCTTGCACTTGGCCTTGTTGAACTTCATGAAGTTTGCACAGGTCCAGCTCTCAAGCTGTGGTGGTTTGAACTTGGCTAAATGCCATGTGCCCACCAAGCCGCTCTATTACCCCCCTCCTCAGCAGGATGAGGAGGCGAAAAAATAAGATGGGAAAAAAACAAAACAAAACAAAAAAAACCCCAAAAACCAGAATTTGTGGCTCAAGATTAAGGCAGTTTAATAATAACAAAGCAAAGCCATGCTTGGAGAAGCAAAAGAAGAACAAGATATTTATTTTATACTTCCCATCAGCAGGCGATATCTGGCCACTTCCCAGGAAGCAGGGCTTCAGTGCACAAAGTGGTTGCTCCAGAGGAGAAACACTGCAAATAATGAATGCCCTTACTTCCCCTTCCATTCTCCTAGCTTTTATTTGTGAGCAGACATCATATGGTATGGAATATCCCTTTAGTCAGTTTGGTCAGCTATCCTGGCTATGTCTCTTCCCAAAATCTTCCCCACTCCCAGCCTATTGGGGGAAATGTTGGAGAGGCAGCCTTGATGCTGTGCTAGCACTGCTCACCAGTAACCAAAACACTGATGTGTTATCAACATCTTTCTATCTACTAATACAAACCACAGCACTATGAGGGCTGCTGTGGGGAAAATTAATTCCATCTCAAACAAACCCAATATGTATTTCATTATAACTAGCCTCATTGCAAATACTAGTATCGGTAATAAAATTACGATACTTTTAAAAAGTTCCCGCTATAATATTTGACGTAGTTAATAACAAAGTGAGTTTTCAAACTACTCAAAACTTATTTCCTTTTGTAATACAGTAAAACAAAGGATAAGCTGTTCTATTTTTATATATACACATATAATATTAGTTTAGTTTACCGTTGTTTGTATTTGTCTTTTTATTCTGAAGTTAAAATTTGAAGTTTGAATTTAGAAATCTCTCCTACTGCAGCACGTTTTGCAGTATGTTTTACAGTGTGTCTTAGACCATGCATATGCTCTCTTTGCAAAATCACAGGCATCTGTGCTAGTTATCATGTTTACTTCAGTATGTAATTAGAAAAGATGGGCAGCCAATTCCAAAATGTGCAGCCTATCTTCAAATTATCAACTGTGTGAAACTACCAAAACTTGATTTTCCCTAAAAGACATGAATGACATTCCAAAATACACATATTACTAGGTCTCTGGATATCCCTTATTCAGAAACACAGTGTTGAACATAAACCCTAAAATAAAGAGTATTGGAGAAGTAAATATATACAGGACTTAAAATATTACCTGATTCGTGATTAGCATATTAGGAGCACACAAAAAAAAACCCCAACAACCAAAAACTAAAGTATGGAGATAAATATTAAATAAATATTTCTAAAACAATTCTTCAGAAAGAATTGCACAAAGTTATTCTTACTTTAAGTTAATAAAGAAATCTAATTACTTCAAGCATGAACCTATAGGTTTGAATCTGAGATTAATTAAAAAATCTGTGACATGAACACTAATATTGAATTTCACCCTTTGTACACTTCTGATTCAAAATTTTTATTACAATATTAAAATGTTATATATTAATTTCACAGTTGTCAATATTAATCTGTCTGATACCTATATTGATAAGAAAGGTATGACAACATAAAGTTAGACCATCTGCTTTGAGAGGAAAAGAAAACCTACGTCTCTTAAAAGTAATGTCATTTATGCCAGAAGTTCTCCTTAGTGCTTAGTCAACAGAAGTTTCTAAAAATATAATTTATCAAACTTCATGGTTATATTCATGTCATAGAAGAAAGAAAAAAGGCTTTCTTCTAATGGCAGTAAAATTGTGTGTGTGTCTGGAAAAGATTATTTCAATTACTAGCAGAGACAAAACTATAATATCTAAATTTCTATTAATTTACAATACTTCTAATTAAAATATATTTCATCATTCCAAAATTCTTCAGGAAATTTTCACATACTCATCTGTGTTTGAACTATCCATTCATCTTTTCTGGAGCTATCAGATTATCGTAAGCCTCTGAGAGAACATGCAACACCTGCAGTACTTAACAGCTGCCTGGGTAAGGTTTATTTTCTAGGTTTTGTTGACATCTGCTTGGGATGGCCTATAAGGCTGACCAAAGTGTTTGTCACTTGTGACTGATGTAGCCCTCCTGTGCTTATGTTGATAAAACCTTTATTCAGCTTTGCAGTGTCATGTATTTTCTCCTATCATGTATAAAACTAATGTATCTGTTTGACCAGCTGTCACTTCATTCAGGGTAAGACAATCTTTTTCTTCTTCAGCTTTCCATGAAAAGATAATAAAAGTAGTCTAGGTAAGAGGAATTCTTTTTTTTTCTTAATAATTTCAGTTTCCAAGAATGAATGGTAAACATTTAAAAGATTTACTTATTGCTGAATCTTGTAAAAGTTCAACATCGACTACTCCTAAGCAGTTTCAGGGGAAGTGTCTCATTAAGAAAAATTAGGTTCACAGCTTAAGAGTTATGCTGAATACCTAAAAGCATGATATATGTTATTCACATAAACTGCTTTGAAACTCTCAGATGTTCTTGTAACAGTAATATTACCTGCAAACTAAAGCTCCTTGTCTGGGACTAACATTATAGATATAAATAAATTTCACAGGCCAGTGGAGAGTGTCAACTCTGCAAATTTGTAATGTGAACAGTCCAGAAATCTATTTTACCTCTTCTTCTGGCATTCATCAAAGCTACATAATCTCACAAAAGGATTTATTTTGAAATTCTCTAGTGTATTTTTGGAGATAATTAAGAATTTAAGACCCTATGTATTCTAATCTTTGCACATCTCCAACTCTTATATAACTTACATTTCTTTCTCAAAATTACCTTCAAAGTAAGAATAGACATACTTTGATTAGTATGAATACAGTTAATGCAGTTTTATTAAATTCAATACTTTTTGTAGCTTTTGTAATGTTAATGGATTAATTTGAAAACAGCTATTCAACTGCCAAGAATTCAAAAAATGTCCATGGACAAAAAACAATTCTGGTATATGAAACATCCTTTAAAATCAATAGAAGACACAAATAAATTAGAAAGCTATCTCCATGAAATCACCTTTCAGGCAGAAAACCTTTACTTTAGAGGAGTTAAAAACTCCACTAAGAAAATTATTGCTTATTTTTTGAAAAATCAATATCTGATATAAATATTTCACAATTAGTGATCTCATTCTCCAGAAATGGATTCTGTCATTGGGTTTGACCTATACAGAAAAATAAAGCATTTTCTACTATTTTTTTTTTTCCATCATCTTTGCCATTAGAAGGAACAAAACCTTTCCATCAATAAAACCTCTTCCAAAGTGTATATAAAGTGTTACGTCACTATGAAGGAAAACAGAGACTCACAAGAAAACACAGAAAAACAGAATTCGAATTAATTCCAGTGCCACACATTTCCTTCACATCAAATAGTAATAATTTATAGTCCTGTTAGTGCTCACTGATAATTTGCAGCTGAGTAAGAAGCATTTCATTAAAGTTAGCTTAAAGCAAGTCTGGACTAACATTAATGTGATGTCAAAGGAATCTGAAAAAGTTTTATAGCATGATTGAGTCCAAAAGGAATTGAAAATTGTGAATGTTATCTGACAATTAAACACAAAAACTTCCTTGAATAGAGACAATTTTTGTGGTTTATTTTAGATATAGACTGATATTAGAGTTTAAAAAAAAATAGTAGTGTCATTCAAAGATAATGGACTGAAGGTAAGTGATTTTAACTTCAACAATGCCTAATGGTAATTTTTTAAAATGTGAGTTTGCTTTTAAATGTCTTCTATACAAAAAGAGGAAAATTGTATATAACCATTACTTCTACCAGTCTCATAGTCTTTTAGCTTTCCAAAAAGACTGTCATATACATGTCAGTTCCAAGCATCCTGAGATGTTCTGCTATAGTGTATAAAATTACTTATTCCATGTATGTTTTTGAGAGTGAGATGTCAGCATTTTAACTTAGTATTAGAATATACCTTTCACTCTTCCTTAAAATTAATATCTTCCTTAACTTGGTGGAGTCCTATAATTACTCTTCAGAAAACTGTTTGAGAGTTGCTGAGTTCCTTTGTATCTTAGCAACTATACATTAGAATCATGGACTTCTTCACTATACTGTGAACTATGAGGAGATATTAGATATTATATGTGATGTTTCAGCAGTGCACGAAACCCCCTAAACTACCTTAGGGCTATGGTGTATGCTGACTACACCAATGTACAGAATTTTGAATGGATCACAGCAAAGGTAGATGAAAACTCATATTTCATAACCTAGTTCTCTTTCGCACTATTTCAAATCTGACAGAAACTGCATCATTACTGCACCAGAATATGAGAAATACCAATGCAATAAGTAGCATACTGGGATGATCAGGTTCCAGTCCAATTGTTCTGCAGGCACTCCTTCAGTCTCTTTTTTTGCTATTAACTGTGCTGCCCAAACTTCCTCTCATGCGTCTGCAAGTTTCATTTTTCCTAGCGCTAGTCTGGCATTGGAAAGTTAAAAATTTTTCCAGCTGTAACAGCATACATTCTCAGCTGTCTGAAAAAACTACTTTTTTAAGCCATCTGAAGATGTGATTGGAACCATTTGATTTTTTTTCTCCTCATGGGAGCACTGAATTATGAAAACAACAAGGACACTGAGCTATCTGACCGAATAGTGAGAAAATATCACAGCAGTATTCTCCTGGAAAGAATTAGCTGGAGGTTCAACATAACTGTGGAAAGAAAACTTTCAGGTAAACATGAAAAAGGCTGTGTTACAACTAATTAAACTAGGTTTTTTGCATCACTAGTGATATTTGCGTCACTAGTGAATTGGGAAGGGGGAGGGAAATACAAACCAATCAGTTTTTGCTTCAGTGCAGGATTGCAATCTATCCTGTTTCCCCAGAAAATTATATCAAGGTGAAACATCCATAGGTCAGCAAACTAAAATGATTTAAGCCTTGTACTTTTTCTGTCCAGGGGCTAAGAGTCAGAATAACTAAGTCAGTATGAAGGGAAAAAAAAAAAAAAAGAAAAATCCCACCTCCTTCCCTTAGTAATTACTCATGAAAGCAAAGCCTGAGAAATCCGTTTGTTGACTTCGGAAACTAACTGAAACTAACCAAAGCTAACCAAAATATCTATGAGAGTATTTGAGGCTTTAGGACAAGAACACTACATTACACCAACACAACAAGAATTTCTAGAGCTGTCTCAAATTAATTATGTGTATCTACCTAGTAGAGTCTTTTGCATAGATGTTACCTCCAACAGCTGTATTGCTTCAGTACTGTTGTACAGCTCCCTTTCAGGCCCAGCACAGTATCCTCTTTGTTGGGCTAGATAGATTTAAGACTTAAAATGAAATGCAAAATTTTATCATGTAGTTTAAGCATAGCATAACTACAGCTTCCCTGTGAGAGGGAGGAATCCAGACTGACAGCTGAAAAGAAAACAAAACACCACAGGATATACTGATCTGGTGTTGGTTGCTCCATTGAGTCTGAGTTAAAGAAATATAAACTGGTTCTGTTCTGGCAAGTCAAGAAAGTCAAAATCTTTCTTAACAGAGCTTGCAGTAGAGTAAAACTAAGACATTAATATACATGGAGGATTATGGTTATTTAGAAATGCATATTCTCATGTGGTTTTTAAATTTTAACTAAAAAATAAAAAATAAAAATTCAAGAATGCTCTTGACCGCTATCACTGGTTACTAGCTCTGAGGTGAAAAATCATGAGTCTCAAACTCTAGAAGCATTACATAATGATACATCTTGTACAGTATGTCATAGCTTCCCTGAGGCTTAATTTGTGCTGAGATAAAACCTCATAAATATTCCAAGGACAGATGAGGATGAAGAGTGAAGAGTTTGCAAACTAAATTCATTCAGGGAGATAAAGAAACTACCAAAGAACCCAGATGACTCACTTTTGGTTGATGACCATAGGGCTTCAGTGTAGAAATTTTTTAAATTATACAGATAACTTGAAGGAATAGCACCTTTAACTTGCCAATCTTCTGATAAATCATTTATGATGTAACTGAAAAGATGCTTTATCCCATAAACTTATAAATATCCTCCATACTCACATGGTTTCAGAAGGAAATAAAGAGTTCTATTTTTTGAGGGGTGGCAAACCTTACTGGATGAAAATGAGGTCTGAACACGTTAATAAATATATGATTAACAATTTGCATAATAGTGGTAGTAAAATATAGCAGGGGGGGGAGGGGGGGGGGGGAACGGGAAGAAATCTTCAGAATTCTACCTGTAAAAGTTAGCTCTAACAAAATTTCCAACCGCTTCATTCAAGTGCATGAAAGGGAAGCGCCCAAGGGAAGCTCCGCCATTGACTTCTGCAAGACTAGACTAGTCCTCTTCAAATGGAACATGAACCAGGGCTCTGTGAAAGTAAATTAATAAGATTCCTATGGAAAAAATCATCTGAATAGTCATCCAGATATGAATAAGACACCTTGGCTTTCTTTAGCACTTGTTGCAAGCAAGTCTGTAAAGGTTATGATGCAATGCATTGCTCTATGAATGACATATGTTCTATAATACCAACACTTAGTGACTTGAATTGCACTCTTGGCTATATCTGTAGTAACTATGACAGCACGAACAGATTCAGTTGTAGATATCTACAGTGTAAGAAAGACAAGCATTGTGGGCAGGTACAATTAATTCCATCATAAGGTACAAAGTGCATAATAAGTGAATTCCACTTTTCCAAAACCAAAACAATCTATGGTCATAACATCAATGACAACTTCAGAAATAAAAGAAAAACATAAAGTAATGCACAATTTTTTCTTCTTCATCATTCTTTTTCCAAACAATACATTTCAGGATTTTGCTTTCTGGTTTCTGTGTCTCAAGAAAACACAGACTTCAAATTTTTAGGTTTATGCTGCAGTACTGAGGACTAGAAATGAACAACTCTGAAATTAAAGCTGAGGGTTATTTTGCAGGAGCTGACAGTCCCACATTACGAACAAGATGTGTCAGACACCCACTTTCAGATTCATTAACAACCAAGAAAACTGCAGTTACTTTCCACCACTGCAATCCATTCTTTTTCAAACAATATTATGAATTCTTCTATTCTTTAACTTTTTTCTTAAAAGTTCCCTTCTAATAACTCAGAAAGTAACTATTTAATAAAAGCTTAAAAAGTGTGCCTACACTGACAGGTATAGATTGATTCCAGTTCACCTTGTGCAAGTGAAAGCACAAACTGATGGAAGCAAAAGCACAAAGTAATGCAATGCTAATGTTGAACCTCTCAGACTTCAATCCTGGTGCAATATCAATACGTATCCAAGATAATTTCTGCCAAGATATTCAGCTAATGAGTTAGATTCATATCCAATAAGATAGCAGAGCATTGGTTTGGGCCATGTAGGGGCTTCAAGTTCAAAGCTTCCAGTAAACTGTCATCTCTGCACTGCTCTCATCCAGGCACACACATCGGTAGCCTGAACAACTGATGACTTGCTTACTCCATATGTACTGTTTTGTGGCCAATTTTTTTTTTCTTCCCTCAGAATTATTTACCTTATTCATGTACTGTATTTTTCAGTGTAAATGGTAAGCTTTTTTATTGATATGTTGTTACTTTTCATAAATCATGGACTACATAGTATAATGGTGTCCTATCTGGTGTAATTATCCACCCCAGAACATATCTGTGATACGAATTTTAGAGTCACTTTGAATAGGAATGGTGAATCACAAGTACTGAAAAAAAAATAAGTTCAGTTCTGTTATAACTGCCTGAAAATCACCATTTTCAAGCATCTCAGTCAATGTATCCATGGTCATTTACAAATGACATATGCTGCATTAACATACGTGGCAACCTTAAAGTCTAGATTGTGTTTGAAGGCCTCTAGAAAAACCTATGATGGTATTTTTTTCTGTCATATAGTTTGTATTAATTGGCTGAATAGCAGAGCTAAATGTCGCTGGTGGTGTGGAATCAAGTTGGAGGCCTTTATCTAGTGGTGTTCCTCAGGGGTCAATACTGGGTCCAGTCTTGTTCAACCTATTCATCGATGACTTAGATGAAAGAACAGAGTGTCTCCTCAGCAGATTTGCTGAGGATACTAAACTGGGAGGCACTGCAAATGAAAATGGGACAAAAAAGGACTCTCAGCCTTTTTCTGAGTAAAGCAAGCTTCTTTATTTTTTAACAAGAATCCTCAATTCTCTTGTCTCCAAGCTTCTTTGTTAGCAAGATTCAAGATTTCTTCTATTAGCCAGATTCTCCTCACACGGTTAGCATTTATACGTTTTTGTTCTCAAAACAATCAAGCTACACAGGACATAAAACAGGATACTTCTTGGCACACCCACACACGTGACTGTTTTCAGTCACATCTCAGTACACGTACTCCCTCAGGTGGTTTTCCAGGCTGACCTTCTCACACATTCATCAACTCCTGTCCTGTGAAGCTTGTTTGAGAACACACTACGAATTCCAATGTTATCCTTGATCAGTCTTGATTTATCTTCCACCTGTTCAGCACAGTTCCCACAGGGAGGAGTGTCAGATACACCAGACGGCTGCGCTGCCATTCAAAGGGACCTTGACAGGCTGTAGAGATGGGCAGAGAGGAACCTCATGAGGTTCAACAAGGGAAAGTGCAGGGTCCTGCATATGGGAAGGAATAACCCCAGGCACCAGTACAGGCTGGGGGCTGACCTCCTGGAAAGCAGCCCTGTGGAGAAGGACCTAGGAATCCTGGTGGACAACAAGTTAAATATGAGCCAGCAGTGTGCTCTTGTGGCTAGGAAGGCTGATGGTATCCTGGGTTGTATAAGGAAGAGTGTTGCCAGCAGGCTGACAGAGGTAATCCTCCCCTCTACTCAGCCCTGGTGAGGTCCCACCTAGAGTATTGTATCCAGTTCTGGGGTCCCCAGTACAGGAAGGACATGGAACTCCTGGAGAATGTCCAGCGAAGGGTGACTAAAATGATTAAAGGACTGAAGCATCTTCCATATGCGGGAAGGCTGAGGGAGCTGGGTCTGTTCAGCCTGGAGAAAAGACGACTCAGGGGGGATCTGATTATTATTTATAAATATCTAAAGGGACAGTGTCTAGAGGACGAGGCCAGACTCTTCTCATTGGTACCCAACAATAGGACGAGAGGCAATGGGCATAAACTGCAGCATAGGAAGTTCCACTTGAACATAAAGAAGAATGTTACTGTGAGGGTAACTGAGCACAGGAACAGGCTGCCCAGAGAGGTTGTGGAGTCTCCCTCCCTGGAGATATTAAAAAAACCCATCTGGACAAAATCCTGGTTCATGTGCCCTAGGAGTTCCTGCTTGAGCAGGGTGGTTGGACTAGATGACCTTCAGAGGTCCCTTCAAACTCAACCATTCTGTGATTCTGTAATTGCAATAACTGTTGAAGAGAATAATTAAGACACGGCAAGAAATGATACCAAATTAGCTTGTCTGTTTGATTATAAGTCCTTTTAGAAAGAAAACAGTCTGTAAAACAGCATAAGAAACATCATATGTAAGTGTATATTTTTAAAATATTTGCTTAGTTATAGTTTTCCTAAAACTGAAAAGGGAAAAGGATGTAGTTAAAGATCTTCAAGTGGAATTATCACTGAAGTAACTTGATCAGGAGCTTAGCTAGAAAATTATGACTAAATCCAAATAGTGATTAACTCTTTCAATATGTCTGAAGCACTGACTCTGCCTTCCTAAGAAATCCTAGCATATTTTGGATTTTTTAATAAGACAAAATGCTCATCAAATTTGAACCACTTTGGATCCATTACATATCTGTTGTATCAGTTTAATTCTCACCAACACAGGAACATAAAGACAGTCATTCTGAACATAAATTTTAAAGGTAATTTAATTTTTCAGGAAAATTGTTTGAAGGTTGAAATAACAAACATAATACAAAATTAATTAAATTCAATTCATTTATTTTCTAAATAAAATGTGGTCAAGGTTTATATTAAAACTTTCTCACTTGTCCTCTAATGATTAGAAACTTTTATTTTAAATTTATGACCTGTCCATTTCATGGTCAATTTATAACTATCACACCTGTGCCAAAATTGCCCTTCAGCCTAAATAACTATTCTCTCTACCTTCTTTTTACTTCTGTAATGTATTTATAAAGAACTATCTGATCTCCTCTCATTCTTCATTTTGCTGGTTACACAAGCCCAATTCTTTTAATCCTTTCTCATAAAACTGACTCTTCAGTCTCTGGTAAGAGTTCTTATCTCTGACTATTCCAATTTAGCTTGCCTTCCATGATCAAGCTATCAAGGTAACCAGGATGGTATACAGTGTTCTAGATAAGGTCTTAGCAGTACCCATACAGATGTTATATGTCAAAAAAAAAAAAAAAAAAAAAGATATATATATATACATCCAGTTTGTTTTTTATATGCATTAATCACATAATCTCATATAATTTTTGATTATTAAAAAACATTTCAGAACTGGAAAAAGTCCAGTGATTTCAAGGTGATCAAGAACATAATTTTGAAAAAAAAAAAAAAAGATCTCCAAATGCATTGTTAATTGGAAATGTTTTACCTAAGCATTGTATTTTATATTTGTCTGTGACAGTTGGGTAAATTATCTGGATTTACAATACACTGAGGAACTTAAGGAATAATGGCTTTGTTAACACAGATGTTCCATAAATTTTGAATTCACTTTGAAACATGTTAATCAGCTTTTAGATCCTGAAAACTTATATCACATAGCTATTCATATAATTTTCTTGCATATTAAAACATTTAAATATTAAAATTAAACTGTCCATCATCTGTTTTGGTAAAATTAAAAATCAGAAATTTTTAAATCTAGTATACTCAGCCAGTAGTAGCTTTGCCATAACTGAGCCACAACAGTAAAACTATAAGAGTAGTAAAAGTTCAAATGTTAAAACTGTTAGAGTTCTGTAAAAATTACTGATCATCATCAATACATTGCAGGTAAGCATTTATATTGAAACTTTATTTACATAGTAATACAAGTATAAAATTCTAATTTTGATATTTGTAATAAAATCACAACTTTTCAGTTATTCTAATAAAATCAAATTCTTCTACACATATGACAACTATGACAAATATTCATAAAATACTCTATTCCTCTGAGCCTTTCTTCTTTCATAAAAATTAAAAAAGAAATATTTCATAGTTGAAAAATCATAACCCATTAGTGCAACAGACCTTCCAAATTAACTGATTAGAAATGCAGTATATTTTTAATAATTTTCTGTTAGTAGCAGCAGAGTCTAAATCTTCTATGTACAATTTAATCTCAGAAGCTGCATTTGCATAATCTGGATGGACCCACCACTGGCCAAGGCCAAGCCCATCAGTAACAGTGGGAGCAACTCTGTAATAACATATTTAAGAAGGGAAAAGAAAGCAAAACAAATACCAAAAAAACAAACCTGCACAACTGCAACCAGAGAAAGGAGTGAGACTTTGTGAGAGAAACAACTCTGCAGACACCAAAGTCAGTGAAGAAGGGGCAGGAGGTGTTTCAGGCACCAGAGCAGAGATTCCTCTGCAACCCATTGTGAAGACTATGGTGAGGCAGGCTGTTCCCCTGCAGTCCATGGAGGTCCATGGTGGAACAGATGTCCCCCTGCAGCCTGTAGAGGACTACACACCAGAGCAGGTGGATGCCCAAAGGAGGCTGTGACCACATGGGAAGCCCACGTTGAGCAGGCTTCTGGCAGGAATTGTGAACCTGTGGAGGACCCATGCTGGAGCAGTCAGTTCCTGAAGGATTGCAACCCATGGAAAGGACCCATGCTGGATATGTTACTGAAGAACTGTAGCACATGGGAAGAACTCACATTGGAGAAGTTCATGGAAGACTGTCTCCCATGAGAGGGACCCCACACTGGACTGGGGGAAGAATAGGACAAGTCCTCCCCTGAGGAAGAAGGAGCAGCAGAAATAACATGTGATGGACTGACCACAACCCCAATTCCCTGTCCCCCTGCGCTACTTCAGGGAGGAGGTAGAGAAAAAACAGAGTGTAGTTGAGCCCAGGAACAAGGGAGTGGTGGAGGGAAGGTTTTTTAAAACACCTTGGTTTTATTTCTCATTATCCTACTCTGGTTTGATTGATAATAAATTAAACTAATTTCCCCAAGTCAAATCTGTTTTGCCCATGATGGTAACTGATGAGTGATCTCTCCCTGTCCTTGACCTATAAGCTTCTTGTTATATTTTACTCTCCCCTGTCCAGTTTAGGAGGGGAGTGGTCGGTACCTGGCATTCAGCCAGAGTCAATTAATCACACGTAACTTTATAAAAGGATTCATCTTTAAAAAAAAAAAACAATTCAAACAAAATCAACTAGAGCCATCTTTGAGCACTCTAAAGTCAAAGAATTAATTTTTGTTTTAACATAGTCAGGAGTGGCAGCCATTTCCCTTAAATACCTTTGTCTTAATCACAAAGTAGGAACAAGAGGCAATTGACATTTGAAGAATTCCAAGCTCAGTTAACTCTATCAACCGTCATTTCCACATAATAGTAAAGTGTCAGTTTCCTTCATCTTAAGGCTTACAAAACTACAAAGTGTTCAGTAACTATCATCTGAATAGCTACTGAAAATGCTGAGAAAGCTAACATAGTTAGTAGATAAACATGATACAGTTGGAATTAACTAGACAAAATATAAGTGTTGAGTTGCTTCCAATTTTTATGTAAAATGGAATAGTCTAATTTGTAAGTAAGGAAGATATGGGTCAAAACGAGAAGGCTTAAATTTAATTTAAAAATTTCTGAACATCACATGTTTTAGAGCAAGAAATGTAATTTTCACTACCACTACAGTCTACACATAGAACAACTATTTCCTTGTCAATATTGTTAAAAAAGAAACAATTTCTCCGAAGCTGATGTCAAATATCCTTATATTATATATTCAAATTCTATCTGGATCAATCTTCAGACAATTCACCTTCATCCATCAGATCCAGGAACTGAAAGAAATAAACTACTTTTTTATCTGTCTCTAATGCAAACACATGAACTTTTTAACATTAACATTCAGATGACTACATAGCCCATCCACTTGAGAGAGTTTCCTCAGGCCTGATGTACAGCATTCCAAAATTTGCCTCCATCAGATCACTTAAGAAGTCTCTGTTCTTCTTGATGCTTTGTTTAGAGATAATGTATTAATATGGTGTAACCAACAAAAACAAAACAAAACAAAAAATACATGGCCAGACACAAGATAGGAGGTTTTGCATAAGTATGTGAGCAATGTGACCATGAAAGGTGCAAAGATGCATGTAGTTCTACATAAGAGATTCAAGTAATAGAAAGATGTGAGACAAGATAAGCACAAGGGACAGCAAATAGATGTAGGTGTACTGGTGATGATTAATAACAAGAAAGAACTAACCATTAGAACAACATGTAGTGTTATTGAACTAAACTAGTAAAGTTCAGTTTCAAATTTTAAAACTGTCTTGATTTGGCAGTCTTCTAAACAATCATGTCAATGCAATCTCTATTTCCCTAGCTGATTGTATTTAAAAATACTTAAACAATTGTTCAGCTCTCAGTTTTCATTCACCAAATGACAGCCATATAATGCAACATTTAAAATAACCAGCTTCAAAAATACATTATGTATGTATATATTCTTTATTTGAAAGGATAATTTTTGCTTTGTAACTTTGTTTCTCTATTTTGTCTAACAACTGTTCACAAGGAACTTACTACCTCATCTAGAAATTATGCCTAAGTAACATTTATCTTTATCCAGTTTCACTTGTTTGTTCTGCACAGGACCAGCAATCTATAGGGAACTCATCAGCCCACACGGCAGCAGAAAATTCTTTGGATCACAACTCAGTTCAATTATTCTTATTTTCTTGCACTCATCATAAATCTTTAATAGAAGGAAAAAAAAAAGTCACAGGCTCCATTCTGAATTAATAAATTTTATTAAAAACTGATTTTTCTTCCTGGCCAATCTCATTTTCTAAAACTTGAGGCAGTAATTGTTTGTATTGTACCAAGTTAAAAGCATTAACAGAGACATCATGCTTCATTTACCTGCTTTGAGACTGTAGTCTACTTTATAAAATAAATGCAAAGCTGGACACCAGAAATTCTGTCTGCAGAAACTAGTTCTCTATATTATTTTCTTCCAGAAACTCCATTCCTCATCACACCTATGATAAATTCATGCAGTGGCAACAACAGAGTAAGTCTTGAGAACTGTAAAAGTTCAGAAGTTAAACTTGGCCTGTTGTTATTAACATAGGTTTTTTGTGGGTTTTTTTGTTTTGTTTTTAGTTAAAAGAGTGCTTAACTATTGAAAGTAGAGCCACAGGAACCTGCTGTGATAGCTGTAAGGCCTGCAGGTATTCAAAACTCCCTAACTGTGGCTGCACAGATCAGACTAGGGTTAATGGGAACCCTCTAACCTCTAAGTAAATTTATGTCTGAAACAAGTTATCAAGGAAAGAAATGGATTATTCATGGGTTTGTTTTTTTTTTCCTTTATATATATATATATAATTCTTTTTTCTTTTTCTCCCAAAAGATATCTTTAGTCATATTTGGAACCTTTGTGCAAGGTTAACTACATAAAATTCCATCTTCTCTCTTCAACACAGGACCACAACAATGCAATCTAATAATATTCGTTAGTATACCACACTAGTAACATAAGCATACAGAAAATCATTGAACACCATTTAAACTTGCAATTATGTCATATTCACTTGCTCTATGTTAGGCTAGGCAATACAGAAAAAAGGCTAGTAAGTACAGAATTGCTAATCTGATTGAGGAAATGAACTACAGCATCAAATATCTATTGCAGGGAATGCAAAGTGCCTAGAGTGTCTGAGTAGATATCCTGGATGTAAGCAAGATTTCTAAGCCTATTAATGTAAACAATAGTGTTAGACAGGTTCATTTAAATTTACTCATAAATGGCCACAGATATGGCCTTAAGATCTGCAGAATGCTCAGATGTCCCAAGTATAAGCATTACATCTGCATTTAATAAAAAGATTAAATGAAAAAATTAGTTTAAAGCTAGCATAACATTTTACCCAATAAACATGAGCATATGCAGAATAGGTTCCCTAGGCGCCTTTCTTTACTACTGACCCATAAATTATATGCAGAACTGTAATTAAAGCTCTTTTCTTTTTCAGGATGCAGTCTCATTGGGTTGTCTCCCTAGATCTGACCCCTGAAGGGTATATACAAGAATAATTAAAATATTTATTGCACTATGAAGTTTGTAATTTGTAGATCTAACTTGAAAATTTTATGCAAACAGGGAAAAGATTTGTATTAAACTTATGTTTAGTAAGGAAAACATACTACTTATTAGAAAGAACAAAGAAAAATACATGTTAGAAAATAAATGTGCTTGAAAGAAGGTAATTGAAAGCAATAACGTTGATAACCCTACCTCCAGCTCAGTGGATGAAGAGGTTGCCCAAAGTTTCCAGAGTTTCCTTCCTGCAGATACAGAAGCAAAAGGGCTAAGGGAAGAGTAAAGGTAGCAGCAATATAACCAGAAGACTGAAATTTCTTTGAATTTTCTAATTGCAAGTCAGATTAACTTTTCTGCTCCTAAAGCAATGGTCATATTTGCATTTCTGTCCAGAAATAGAAACTTTAGGTCCCTGAAGGATTTCAGCCCTGTGACAGTCTACACAGAAACGTTTACCTGGAGCTACAGGCCTTGAGCACTCCATATTTATTAACTAAAATTCCATTTAAGTCTTCTCCTAGGCTCAAAAAATAAAAAAATGCCTGGATTTCATGACTTTCCTCAGAGGGAAGTACTAAGTGAAACAATTCAAAGTTTCACTTGTTGAAAATGCAGGTAATAAAACCAACTTCTTCAGGTTTGTATCTAGTTCATTGAGTGATTCCTGATCCTGGTTACAAGTTATAATAAAAATAATTAGCTACTTACGAATTTAAACAACAGAAAAATATGTTATTTAAGTTCCAGTCTGCTTTTTGCCATCTGAGGATAATTTTTTTCACCATACTTCTTAGCATTGTGAGTTAGTGTAGTATTATTTGAAGTGTAACATATTTTATAATCTAAACCAGAAAATAAATGTTTTTCTTTTTTCTTATCCGAGTTTTGTGGCTTGTTAGTTACAATGAGGCAGCACTGAAAGCCAGCAAAAAACACTCAATTATCAAATATGTCACCATAAGGCAACTAGCTGATTTGGAGTCAGAATCACTACTCTTTTCATCCTAGCTGCAGACCATCATCTTTCTTCCTCCTAAGCTGGCTCACCAACTGGATAAGAAGGAGAGACATAGTAAGACTGGGTGATGGAGAGGAGAGGAATAAGTATACAGCAATCTCAATTTACATAGTTTTAGTTGCTGCAGAAGGATACATGTAGAACAACTTAGTAGCTTAGTAGCCATTGAAACTGGTCTAAATCATCTCCCTTTCCACAAAAACTCAGCACAGGATGTTCTCATCCTTTCCCATAAGGCATTGGTCTGACACCTGGGTAAATGGGGTGGCACTTCTGCTGGGTTAATGTTCTGTTTTTCTAGAAAACCTATATAGGCAAAAAAGTAGCTCTGTAAAATTCTAATATACTTTACCCAAATACATGAGATAAAACCATGCAACCCAGCAATAATGTGTACTAGGAAAATGTGATGAATGAGAAGAGAAAAAAAAAAAAAAAAAAAAAAAAAAAAGAAAAGCAGTATTTTCCTCCATGTAACATTGATTATGCTCATGGAAATTATATATGAAAACTTCCCTATTCATGAGAAATTTATATACTGCAGTAAGTATTTCAGAGTAGTTGAACTCTTGCTTTTCTTCTCTTGCAATATTACAATTTTCATTGCATCTTCTCAGCTTCTGACTACTGCTTTTGTAATATCTTTTGAGAAACATGTCATCTTTAAATCTTTTTTAAGAGCAACAAGTCGCTATAGGGACTATAACAAGAAAATACAACAGCAAGCTCTGAAAGCCTGAGAGATGCTTTATCAACTTCATAGGCTTGAACCACTCTCTTAGATAAAGCATTCAAAGAGTATTTTCCATGGATGTATTATTCACCCTTGAACTTTCTCATGAGCACAATATGAAAATGGAAGTATTTAATTACAGCTAATAAACATAACATAAACAATCAGTGAAACCAGTGCATCCAAGATTAAATGAATACAAATTGTAACCAAATTATTTATGAAAGAACCATGTCTGCTTTTCTTTTCTCCTAAAAAAAAAAGTCATCTGTGAGATACAGCTATTTTAATCTCAGAACTTCAAATTCAGTGCTCAGATTCAAAGGTCGATGCAGATTAAGATGCAGATTATACATTTGTTTGCTTTGCTGAAAAATAGGTGAAGTTTGGCCTTGTAATATTTTGGGATATGATGTATAAGTATGATTTCTTTTGAAACAAAAACTTAGTTCAGATGCATTCCAAAATGTGCTGAATATTTTTCAGGAACTCAGTATTAGCCTCAGCTTTGGGCCAGCTCATTAGTCAGTTTTGCATTTGAAAAGAAGATAAGTAGAAGGAAATAAGCTGCAGTTCAAGTTTTTAATAACTCCTTTCCCCTTTGTGAAGTCAGGATTTCCTTGGAGTGTACAGAGTGTATAGGCCCTACATAATCATACACAATGGTAAGATAATGAAAGCTTCCAGTGATTCATGTGCCATAAAAACCCAAGATGTTTTAATTTACTATTCCTCAAACAGTACATATAATTTTATTGTTAGAATATTGATCTTTATTAAAACCTGAACTAATTTAGAATACCATTTGATAATTCTTCCCAAAATTCACCAAGATATGATACCTTACAAGCATGTACATTCCACTGGAGTGGAAAAAATTTATACCTTTTTTAGGAACTTATAAAAAAAATAATAATGCACTTCTTACTAAACACTTCTGATGTATTTGTGTGAGTTATCAAGGCATTTGACTGGTCACACTCTTCTTTTTTTATAAATACAAGTTTCCACACCAGCAAAAACTGTTTTCTTTAATGCCTACATTCCTTTCTCATGGCATGCATTACACGTTCTTACACAGAAAAAAACAAAGCAAACAACAAAAAAACCCCAACCAAACAAACCAAAACAAGCAAACACAAAAAAACCCAGACAATTAAAAAAAAAAAAAAACACAAACCCACTTCACTGTATTTAAAATATTTTCTTTCAGATAAACTGGTTTTTTTCCAGTGTAAAAACATTTGTTCCCTACTTGTTTCCTGAATAAAAAAGGAATAAAAAGAAAGATAATAACCCCATAGTTGAAGCATCATTCTTTTTAAAAAATGTCTTTCAACAGTATTACTAATTCAGCACAGTTTGTATCTAGCCAGAAAGATTATTACTGGTAGCCAAAGAAATAATTAAACCCCAAATCTTCCTAATGTTTTAAATACTTCACAAGTAGATCTGCAAGTAAAATATGAAGCATCTGAAAAATCAAGCAGAATGGAGGCAGAAGATCATACAACAGAAATTATCTGACTGGAAAAGACAGCCATATAAAAACTTCCATAATATTTAAGGGTACATTGATAAGAGATGATGACATCTAATTCTGGATCAACAACCAGAGATGTCACCATCGATCCGGATGTGACATGGACTGAGGCAAAGGGTACGAAGCTCAATAAGGCCAAGTGCCAGGTCCTGCACTTTGGTCACAACAACCCCATGCAAAACTACAGGCTTGGGGAGGAGTGGCTGGAAAGCTGCCTGGCAGCGGAAAAGGACCTGGGGGTACTGATTGACAGCCGGTTGAACATGAGCCAGCAGTGTGCTCAGGTGACCAAGAAGGCCAATAACATCCTGGCCTGTATCAGGAATAATGTGGCCAGTAGGAGTAGGGAAATGATTGTCCCCTTGTATTCGGCACTGGTGAGGTCGCACCTTGAGTACTATGTTCAGTTCTGGACCCCCCAATGCAAGAGGGACATTGAGGCTCTGGAGTGTGTCCAGAGAAGGGCAACAAAGCTGGTGAAGGGCCTGGAGAACAAGTCTTATGAGGAGCAGTTGAGGGAACTGGGGTTGTTTAGTCTAGAGAAGAGGAGGCTGAGGGGAGACCTTATGTCTCTCTACAACTACCTGAAGGGAGGTTTTAGAGAGGTGGGTGTTGGTCTCTTCTCTGGGGTAATAGGTGACAGAATGAGAGGAAATGACTACAAGTTGCACCAGGGGAGGTTTAGGTTAGATATTAGGAAAAATTTCTTCACTGAACAGGCTGCCCAGGGAAGTGGTGGAGTCACCATTCCTGGTGGTATTTAAAAAGAAGGGTAGATGAGGGTCTTAGGGACATGGTTTAGAGCTGGGATTGGTAGTGATAGGTTAATGGTTGGGTTCGATGATCTTATAGGTCTTTTCCAACCACTATGATTCTATGATTCTGATTCTATGAATTATTCCTCAGCTAAATGGGGATACTGCCCAACTATTAGTTTCTCCACAAGAAGATAGCTTTACTCTGAGTCAAGTTATTCATAGATCTCAAAACCTACAGGAAATAAAGGAGGTGAAGGAGGAACACTAAGGAGTGAAGCATGCAGAAATGAAAAGGGGAAAAAAGGGACTGTATAAAGAACAAGACTCTTCACTCCTAGTCACATCACTTCTTTGAAAACCTCCACAGGTCCACACCCCTTTCCCACTTTGTCATGAATGGCTTAAAGGTTCAGTCAATTTCCTTGTGGTGCACCCAGCCCAGGGAGAAGAATTAGCCTGACTTGTTCCCTGTCTCTCAGTCCAGAAATAGGTAACCAGCCTCTTTTCATCAGTGCACTGTCAGGTATAAATCCCACAAACTCTGTCTCCTCACCTTTCACACTTTTCCCTCTTATACCTACCTTAGTCTTAAAGTAATTTCCATTCCAGAAGAAAATATTATGAAGAAAAATCCTCACCTGTGCAAACGAGTTGTCTCTGACTAGTCAGGATTTTTAATAGCTGATGATTTTGTCCAGAAGGTTATTCTAAAAGGTGTTGTACATGTTGGCACCGAGACACTGCTCTCTAGCTGTGTTCTGGTGCATATGTGTTTACATTTGTAGTAATCCTTTCTGAGTCATGACAAGAAGTCTCAAAAAGATACTTTTCACAGAGATTATATAAAAGCTCTGATGATCCCACTATTACAGGTGTGAGTCTCTTACAGACCAATTTGCTATGGAATTCTGATTTTGTGTAGAAGCAGAGAAAATACTTCATCATACAGGCTTTTGGAAGTTCCACAGAGCTTTCCAACTTTTGCTCATGCTGTTTTACTAGTATACTAAATCTGTTATTCTGTCTCTTCTGTAGGCTGCTTGAAAAGGGTAATCCATCTATATCAACCACTTTCCAAGACTGTTGTCAAATGCTTTTCTAAGTTTACAAGATATTATGAAGTGATCAAACCCCTTTAGAAACCAAAGCTGACTTACAAGAACCTTTGAATATATTTAGTAGCTACTGAAGAAGAAATCAAAACATGCTTTGAAAGCGGAGTATTTTTACTAGCATTTCTCTACAAATAATCTTGTGTAACCTTGGATAAATCACTAAACCTGAGTGCAACTCGATTTCCCCATATATTTAACAGAAATAATACTATATTCAAAGTGATAAGTGACAACTTCAAAATTTTAACCTTCTCTTATAGTCCAGAAGAGTTAGAAGTCAAATAGAAGCATTAAGAATTCCATTCCTTCTCTTAGTCAGTTGAAAACATATATGTGAGGACAGTCATTTGGTCCTTATAGGTGAAAAATTTAAAAGGATTTTTCAGAAGAAGTCCAGAATAATGGGGGGTACACTGAAGCAATACAAAACTCTCATTTTGCAAAAGACCAGTGACCCTACTAACAAGGTATGCTGTCGCTCATAGTTGCCATTTTTCAAAGGAGTGTCTCCAGCTCTTGCATTGCTTCTAGCTATGTAATATTAGTTTCTCACAAGTTACAGCTTTCCACCTGTGGCTCTAAGTGTGAGGTCAGACAGTAAGTAGTAATTTTAGATAGAATAATATACCATGGCATTTGTATCTATAAGTATCTTATAATTTTATAAAGGAAGTTTTGTTTAAAATTTACTCAAAATTCATTGTTTGTGTTATTAGGCAAAATTATTTTTAAATCTCAATTTTTTTATTATTTTTTAACCCATTTTTTAATGCACAAAGGAAATGAAGACTCTCCTGAAAAGAAATATGGAAATATGGAAAGAAATGCCTCCACCTTAGCAGGTTATTTATTCACCTTGGTGTGTAAAATATGCTCTGGCAAAGAGGTTGAAAACAACAGGAGGAGAAGCCAGAGCTACATCTCCTGTTTCTGAGTGAGCATCTCAAACAGCATGTTCCTAAATAACATAAGCCAAAGCAAGGAAAATGTCAGTGCATCATGTGAAAAAAAAAAAAAAAGATCTTTGCTTTATTTAGGCAGGTATCCAAAATCAAGCTCTTATATGACTTGATGGTATATTATCTTTTTAGATCTTAGATAGAATTCAGGCCCAGTTAAGCACCAGTCACTCAGTCTTGCATGATGGTTCCAAGTGATAGCTTTAAATATATGCAAAATCACAGCTCTGAAGACTCTGAATTACCTTTTGTGGTGGTTTGACCCATAGCGGGACCATGTCATCCTGCATTCAGTCTTCCAACCTGATGGGATGGGATGGGAGACACAACAAAGGGGGCACGGGATTAGGAATGAAGGACAGGGACAGCTCACTCCCCAGTTATGGTCACGGGTAAAACAGACTCAAACTTGGGGAAGAAAAAAAATCAATTTAATTTGTTGCAAGTCATCTAAGTAGGCATAACAACTACATCTTAAAACACCTTTCCCCACCCCTCCCTTCTTCTCAGGCTCAAATCACTTTGCTCCCAATTTCCCTACCTTCTCCTGCAGCAGCACAGGGGACAGGGAACTGGGATTGTAGTCAGTCCACCTCTGCCTCTCTTCCCAACATGAAACTCCAGGAACAAGTTTTTCCAAAGCAAGTTTTCCATGGAGTCACGAACCTCTTTGGGCTCAGCTCCCAGCTCTGGCATGGGGACATCCACGGGCTGCAGACTCACCCCCCACTCTGGGGGTCCACCCCGGCTCTGGCAGCAAGCGAATCTTGGGGTCCCAATTCCAGTCACACTTGCCCTCAGGTTCAACTTCTCTGCTCCAGTGTGGAGTCCTCCATAGTCTACCCGTGTGTCGCAGCTCTGCTGTTGGATCTCCATGGCCTTCAGGGGACTGCCTTTGTCTTCTCCTACTCCATAAGGTAGAACTGGGTGTGGGTCTTTATCTTTTCCTCTGGCAACAATGTTCTTCTCTCTCTTTCTCTCTCTCTCTCAGTCTGTCTGTCCTTTGTTTAGGCTGATGGTCTTCTTTTGTTCAGGTCAATGGTCTCTCCTCCAGGTACCACACCTACTGCTTTTCAGGACAGTCATTCCCCTCACAAATATGGATTCACAGAGGTGTTTCTCTAGTGCTCATTGGCCCAGCCTGGGATGGGGGGTCTCTGCCTTGGAACCAGGGGAGCTTTTCACTCTCACAAGGTGGTCCTTCCCCCACTACCAAAAAAAACCTGTTCCCCCACACACACAAACCCAAACATCTTTAACTTCAAAAAAGGACACATGAATTACATAACAGATAACCAGAGTTCTTCAACATTATAATGTTGGATTTGGACATCATTTGACATCTAAGCCTTTGGTATTTAGGTATTAAAATATTTTACTGGATAAAAAAATGTGGTGAAAAAGACAGGGTAAGAAACTACCCCTTGTATCCCAGAAGATTCAGTGCTATGGAAGGAGGACATTAAACAGAAAAAAAGGACAAATATACTTTTTTTCATTAGCAAGAACCCCATCATTGGGAACCTCTAGGGCATTTTTCAGTACCATAAGCAAATAACCTTACTGGAGCATACTACTAGAACCTAGTCCAAGAAGCTCAGCAAATAACTTTGTTCATCTTACCAGAAAACAAGAGTCTTTTCAATGATAACTATTTTCAGGCCAGGAAGCAGAATTACTACCACAGATTTAGTAGTCAATAGTCAAATATTAAAGAGCTGTATAAAGACAAATTTAATAAATAAAATGTGTCTTCATATTAAAAATCCACAAACATTTTCTACACTTTTCCTCCTAAGCTGCTTTCTGACCAAAACCATCACAATTTTTGTTCAGCTGCTACAGTCCAATAGACCATACCTCAGGTGCAGTCTACTCCCATGCAATTTACGTAATCCTTAATTCACAGATTGAATCTGGTTACAAAGGACATTGCCACTTATGTAATAGCCTAGTAGGTACCCTCTTTTGTGACACTTATCAAAAGCAAAACATTCTAAAAATTAGACCATGATATGTTTTACCATTCCCATGATGAAATATTCCAGAATGGAGCTAGTTATTAGCTCTGAAGAGTACTTTATTAAATTCCTCATCCATCACCTCATTCCACTGAAATCACCTTTTAAACTGACTGAAAAATCAGCGGGCACTTGCATGAAAAAATCTCTATATATCACTTCTTTTTAAAAAATTCAATTATTATGTTGCTACATCTGGCCACTAATTTAAATCATGTTATTTTCTGATTAAGCATTGTTATGACAATGACAAACACTTTTCTTACGTATAGCAGTCACATTTAAAATCTGTTCATTGGCATTCTATTGTAAACTCAAAACCAAGAACATAATCTACCTTGACTGCAGCTACATATTTCCCTGACATTTATACTAACCTTTCTTCAGGTATTCAAGGTAGCAATTTTAAATGAAATATCAAGGTTTGCAGCTCAAAAGGGTCACAGTGTGTCTGTTCTGGTGTCACACTCACAGATAAGCTCTTTAGAATGACTCAGCACCTGTACTAAAATGTAGATTGCTTTTGTAAATACATAATTTACTTGCATCTATGTTATTCAGCAAGTCCTCAATTAATTTGTGAGAAGGCATCATACTGTTCTAGCAGATGAGTAGGAGCATTGGCAGGAAAAAACACTATGCAAGAGTAGGTGTAAAGGCATGATTCCCAGCTTGAAATGCTTCTTCACCTGTGATTAAGAGGATGTGTAATCACTAGTCTAGCTCTAAGCCCAATTAGCTTTGCAAAAAAAAAAAATAAAATTCACTCTTCAGCCAGGTATGGAGAGTTTATGACTTTGGTGAATTAAATGGATTCCTGTGTGGTTTCCTTCTATGAGCTGAATCTCTGCTTTATCGTATTACACTAAGCTGAAAGCAAGGATGCAGTTCCACGATAAATAAATAAAAGGTTGTTTGCTAGTGTAGAGCCTATTCTTAGCAGCAAGCCATGTGAAAGAGAGTTAAGCGACACAAAATTTATTCATATATCCCTTCAAATAAGCACAGGATACTTAGAGCATTTAATCTTCTGGCCACATATGCAACACCACTAAATAAAAATACTGGCTTTAAACAACTGAACTATGATAAACATAGATTTTCCCTTCTAAAACCTGTTCTAGGACAGAAGCCTAAATCTTCTCAGAACCTTGCTTAAGCTGATGGGGATTTGTAGGAGCTTGCTGATACATTCACAAACACTGTGGTTTTGGGAGACTGATTATCTCTTTTTTTTTTTTTTTCCCCATTTTGTACTCTTCTATTTGAGAACTCTGGCACAAAACTGAATAATCTTAGGTCAGCTGAGCTACTCCATGCATCTAAATGTTGGCTCTGAGCAAAAATGAGGTGAAATGTACTGACTCGCATATGAATGAATAACATATCCGTAGTTAGATTTTGCTTGCACATTTGTGTAACAGTTGTAACAGGCACACAGTTAGCAGGTGTAGCTCAGTTAATGTTCATTTGTGTCTGTCTCACAAATAGCCTTTATGGACTGTATGTTTGTCCTAAGGATTCATTATTTCATTTAGAAAGGTGACAGTAAATGGTTCCTTGGAGAATGGGTCAATTTGTTACTGCACTTCCTTCATGTTCTAGATAAGGAGGCTTCAGCCAGCAATCACAGGCTGTGTGTGACCTGTTGTGCCAGCTCCCGAGATTCTCCTTCTCAGGAGTGTTCCAGGAGTCAGTGGGGAGTGACAGCAGACCTAGTGGCAGCAGCAGCCTATCCATGGCTGACATCTTTCATGGGCCCTACCCATATGTGGGTATCACTGCACCCAGGCAGAGTAGCCATCAGCCTTAGGGTCCTATCACACAGCAGGAAATGGACTGTCATGGTTTGCAGTCACTCTGTGATCACAGAATCACAGAATCGCAGGGATTGGAAGGGACCTCAGGAGATCATCTAGTCCAGCCCCCCTACCAAGGCAGGATCCCTACACCAGGGTACACAGGAAAGCG
>NW_010300050.1:70400-75585 GCF_000700745.2 Antrostomus carolinensis | reverse complement strand
GCCCCTCTGCTGGACTCTCTCCAGAAGATCCCTGTCCCTCTTGAACTGAGGAGCCCAGAACTGGACACAGGACTCCAGATGTGGCCTTCCCAGGGCAGAGTAGAGGGGGAAGGAGAACCTCCCTTGACCTGCTGACCACACTCTTTTTAACGCACCCCAGGATACTGTTGTCCTTCCTGGTCACAGGGACGCACTGCTGGCTCATGGCCAGCCTGCTGTCCACCAGCACACCCAGGTCCTCTTCCTTAGAGCTACTTTCCAGCAGGTCAGTCCCTAACCTGTACTGGTGCATGTGATTATTCCTCCCCAGGTGAAGGACTCTGCACTTGCTCTTGTTGAACCTCATCAGGTTCCTTTCCACCCAGCTCTCCAGTGTGTCCAGGTCTTGTTGAAGGGCAGCACAGCTTTCTGGTGTGTCAGCTACTCCTCCCAACTTCGTATCATCAGCAAACTTGCTGAGGGTGGACTCTATCCCTACATCAAGGTCACTGATGAAGATGTTAAACAAGACCTGACCCAGTACCAGCCCCTGGGGAATACCGATAGTTACAGGCTTCTAACTAGATTCTACACCATAGATTGCAACCCTCTGAGCTCTGCCAGTCAGCCAGTTCTCAATCCGCATTACCAATGCTACATGTGATGCTACATGATATTAAGAGGCCCAATCCACCTCACACAGAAAGATTTCATTACGGAAGTACAAAATATGGAAAAGAAATTGTTCCTCAAAAATGTCTGTTTTAACAGGGTTCCAGTGAAAATAAACAAGGCACAGACAGAAAAGCTGTGCAATTAGTGCTGTCAATACAGGACGAATGACAAAACTATTAACAGTAATCTATAACATTACTTCTTGTGAGGTCAAGCAGCAAAGTTAGCAGTGATTCTCTTTTTTACAGGTTAAATTATACTAAAACTAATATTCATGAGAGTTTATCAGCTACTCTATTCTGTGAGTAATTTAAATTAGAAGGTAGTTTTAAAGAGAGTGGATGAAAGTTAGTCTAAGTATTTTGGTGGCAGATGATATCACAATTAGTATCCTCATGCAAGCAGTAGATAGAAACTGTGATAAGAGAGGATAGTAGATAAATATTGGAGGATGAAGTTCTAGAGAGCATTGAAAAGAAGCATGAGAACCAGTTTCACTAAAAGGTCTCAGGTGATTCGCACTTCAGTGAACAAAGATAAAGCTCTTGATTGGGACAAAATCCAATGAAGTCAGTGGACTTCTGATGACCTCACAGAGCACTACACCAGGCCCTTCTCTGAAGAAGAGGCTGTTTGGGGGCCAGAAAAAAGATTAAATAGTCTGAAGAAATACACTAAACACATGATACAGTGAAAATGCTGTACTGCTTAAATTTGGTATCAGCAAAGACCAAGTCTTCTGAAGCCATGGTAGTTGTGAATTCAAGACAGAACTATTGTTTTTTTAGTGCCATACTCACCTAGAAGCCATTTAAAAAGTCCTGGAAGGGCTGAATATCATTTTTTTGTTCAGGCAGAGCTGAGCAAATCTTAATTCAAGTCCTAAGAGGTTTATGACGTACCTATAACTGTTGGCATATTTTTCAAACTGTATTCAATTATTTTGATGAATTAACTTTTCTGAATATTCTTATGAGGAAAGCGGCATTTTATCATATTTTTTAGCTGCTTGAATTTAGTGGTGTTCTATTTCTGTCATTTTAACAGTTATAGACATTTTTAAATTTATTAGCATCTGGTGCCAATTCATTCTTCAGAAATTAAATATGACAATTGAAAATCTTTAGACATCCCACACAAGCTCAAGAGTAAGAAATTGATTTTGGAGTATGCAAAAGAACAGTTATTAAACCTGTCAGAAGATAGATGGGGGTGTGTTACTTAGATGCAGAAAGGATGTTAACATCTTCCTCACTGTACATGCCCCCAGCTCACATGGTATTAACTTAGTTGACTCCTCAGCTGGCCATAGCATGTAGAGCTGATTTAGACTGGAGACTTCAGAGGGTGTGACTGCAGCCACACCACATGAACATTTTTGTCACATAACATTGCAGACAGACCCTCCCAAGTCACATCAGTTTTGGCCTATACAACTCTCCAGCTTATTTCAGAGCTGTAATCTTTACAACATATATATCTTATGTCTGAAATGATTTTAGAATTTTAGAAACTGGCTTAATTCTGAAAAAAACCCATAAAAAACTCTCTCTCTTTTACTTTCTCTCTTTATATACATAGATATATTTATACTCATGCTTGTGTGTAAGAACACTTTGTCAACAAAACAGCAGTTTTTCATGTTTTTTCTTTTTGTTTTGTTTTTAAATCAGTGCCATTTTTGCAAGGGGAAAAAAAGTCGTAATTGAGCAAAACATGTGGTTAACTCCTCTCATTCTTCTGCTTTGTTCATGCACAGTTAAAGTGTTCTGGCAAAAATACAAATATGTTAAATATTTAGAGAATAACTCCTCTTGAATTGGGAGAACTATTTTTATAGAATGATAACCAAAGCAAAGATTAATTCCTTTTTCATCTGGAGTTTTGTGTTGGATTCTTCTAGTTTTGTGTAGCAATAAAAAATCAGTAAGCTATATACCCCACACTTTAGCATTCTTACTGTGTAAATCATCACTAGTTGATAACATTGTAAACTCAGCTTTGTCCTTGTCTACACTACTTAAAAAGTTGTGATCAATATCCTGCTAGTTAACTTTACTCTCAAGGTCATGTTCTAGCAACATAAATTCTTGCAGGGAAGACAAAGGTCTTTACAAACATTGTGAAGATACTAAGAAAACACAACAACTCTTAGTAGTTGAGGGAATGCTGTTGTGAGAAATTATTAGCAAAACCAGGACACTCTTACAAAAGGGACCTGCAAATATATTTCAAATGAAAAAAATATTCTAACATTATTTATAACCATTGTTATTAGTTTCCACAAATACTTTATTTTAGTTATTTTCTATTTGTGAAAATACTGCCTAAGATAAAGTTTAACAAATACTTTTGAAAATATATTTGCTCAAAGATCCTTGACAGAAGAGATAGTGTAAGCATCTTAAAGTTACTTTGATTTCTTTCTTGTTTATAAATTATATATTGATCAGAGCAGGGAGCAGAAACAATTCTTTATAATGCAAGTAAATACGTTCACTGCTGGTAAATAAATAGCTTGATAATACTGAGATAATTTGTGCAACCCAAGGCTACAACAATAATGCATACACCTAAGAAAGGTTATGGTTCACCATATTACTTAGTGACATGAAAATATTAGCTCTTTTGAAACACAGTGTAACAATCAATAGACTGAAATGAGTTAGCATAAAGAGTTTGCTGGTGGTTATGAATAATGAATATGCTTTTGAATCAATCCTTTTGATAAATAACTTCCAAAAGGGGAAAAAAATAGTTCTCCACTAAATTGCTTACTCTGAACTGTTCATAGTGCTAACCATTATTTGGAAAAGTGTTTCCTGCTTACTAGTACTCCTTATTATGAAAGCACATACTAGTGTAATGCAGTATGAAGAGTTAGAAAAGACATATCTAATTTGTTTTTCAGTGCATTTTGTTTCAAATGCTTGATATTGTATTAAAATAGATATTGTATTAAAATAACATAGGTTAAATATTATATTTACATTGAGTCATGATATTTGTTCTAATATATTTTTTTTTAAATTGGAAACAAAAAGAAGTAATCCTTTATAATCTACATCATCTAGGCATTTATTCATGACCTCGAATAAATTACGTTTTCAACTGGAAAGATATATTCCAATGATTAGATGCTAAATCACATTATTCCAGGAAAACAACAATTTGTCAGTTTGGACTGACGAGTAAAATTCTATACATGAACAGAGCAAAAACCATGAAAAAGAGGATGGATTTTTTTTTTTTTTTAATATAGCTATAACATTGATTAACCAAGTTGAGAGCAGCACATATGACTTAAAGAACAAATGCTTGAATAAGTAATGACAGAAATGTGCCACTGCATCAAAAAATAATGGTTCAGTGAGTGATTGAGTATGTAAAGTTTTTAAAGACAAATGTTTTAGAAATTAGGTGTGAAAACTAATAGCACATATACAATATAGCTTTTGGGGTGCTAATGCTGTTATTGGACTGGAAAAATGCAAGTACAAGCAAATAATTTTTTTTTCAGTCACCACAGTGAAAGTAAATGTAGGGACAAAGAAAATGGTATTGTGAATCCGATATCTGTGATTCAATATCTGGGACCGTGATTGTAAAAGCATTAGTCCTTGAAAGTGTGCTTAGTACTTATTTCTATATGGCTGAAGAAGAATTATGCATTTTACTTTTGATGCAGCATCTCTTAATTTGATATCCAGTCAATTTTATTTTTTTATAACTTCTGTGAAGAAAAAGAGAAAAACTTTATATGTTAAAGTGTTATATTTTTTAAATACTGCAACCATATAAACAAATAAGAAAATGAAGAAGGCATTAGTGATCAATCAGTGATCAATCAGTGAACAGCAAACAGCATCACCTTGGTAGAAAGGTGAATGTTTCATTTCAGAAAAAAACTCAGCAAATTTTATAAAGTATTTCTGACCATCATGGAATGAAAGTAGTGCCCTCTAGGACGAATGGTAAATCTCAGGGAAAATTTCTTTCCAGGTCTATGTCTGGTGTCCGGCCTGCAGGTGAGCATATACTGATATTTCTGAAAAAAAAAGTTCTCCACCAACACAGACTCAGAAGGCCACTTCTCAGTCCTCACCACCACCTCCTTCTGATATGGAATAGTTGAGGAAAACACCAAAGCAATTGACAACAAAAAAAGAATGTGTCTGATCATTTGTATAACCCTTCCCAATGCCTGAAGACAAAGTACTACATAACAATGTTTGATTACTAAGTCAGCAGGTATAAAGAACTGAAATTATTGCCATAATACTGCAGACATTGTGAAAAATCAATTCTGTTACTGGTCTGCTGTGAAAGGGGATATTCACAGCTACATAAATTTTGCATCCAGGAGAGATTACCTTCAGCATCCAGTCTTATTCTCTTAGAATGACTCCAGAAAGAAAAACCAGCATGTAACAGAATCATATTTTTGAGCTTATTATAAATACCAGTGCACGTAATTAATTGTGCTAATCCCATTAATAATGTGTCTTTTTCATGACTGTATTTGGCAACC
>NW_010300050.1:54179-70356 GCF_000700745.2 Antrostomus carolinensis | reverse complement strand
TATTATATTTCTTTTCTGTGTTTACTTATGAATTTATAATAATCAAGTCATTAATCAGCTTACTTCATCATTCCAAATTACATCAGCTATGTAAGCTGTGTGTCATAGATTCATTTTCCACCTCTATAACAATAAATGCTACTTTCTTCCAGAGGCAACAGAACATGACAACTTTTAACATTCCAGTAGGTCTTGCTCGTGCTGTATTTGATCCACAATAACAATTTGGTGCCTCCATTAAAAATGCAATTAGTAATCTTCGTTTGAATATATGATCTTGTATTTTGCCATTTATGACTATTTAACTGGGAACTTCATATCCCTGTAGAAGAGGAATACAATCTTGATATTATTAATTACTCCAACAGTGTCTGGTTTTCAAATTGTAGTTGCAGAGAATTTATACAGTCTGTATTTTTTATAAAAATAGGTAAGAAATGTACCTATTATTCCTTGTTGTAAGGAGACAGTTTAAAAAACTTTAAAATGTTATTTTAATTTATGGGTCATTCATTCTCAACAAGTACCTTTACCACTTCAATTTTTTTTTTTTTATAGGCCTCTAACAGAGATGTATTTTACTATATCATCACAAAATCATTACTCATTTTTGTATATCTTTTATTCAGATGCTACATTCTGAAAGGATAACATGTAAAGAAACTATTTTTGAGAGAAGCAGTGGGACCAATTTAACAAGTGATGGTAGAAATACTCTCAGAAAAAAAAAATAAAAAAAAATAAAGCCAACCAAACAAAAAAAACAGATTCAGCATGGAAAAACACAAGGTTATACAACTGGGGAGAAATAATCCAAAATCTGATTCTGTAGAGCAGAACAATGGAGAGTGGGAATGTTTAGAAAGACATAAGGACAGTATTATACAGAAAATCTTCCAAAATATTTGTATTGTATTAACATAATCAATAAAGCAAATCTATTTCAGAAATTTGTAAAGATCAGGAAAAGTTTATTGAATTTTAATATAGTCTAGTGAGAGCATACCTTCACAAAATAATTAGTGCAGCATTTCTGTAATGCAGAGAACACTGGTGCAAACACTGACATTTTGTTCTTAGCTTTACAGGTTTCTCACATAAAGTACAAAAAACAACAAACAAAACCAACCTGTGAATGGCAGCACCATTTTACTGAAGAGGTAACTGTTCAAAAGATATTTTTAAAATATCCATCACCGGATGACTAAACAAGTAGAAAAAGACTACAATTTATAGATGGCTTTCAAGTAGAGCTGAAAGTGGAGTAAACCAACACTTTAAGTGAACAGAACAGGTTATCCAAAAATTTTACCCTTAAAACTGTTGCCTAGGATATGATAAACTGCTAGAAGAAGAATAGTTTTGCACCTGTATTTTTTCATATGATGGGTCAGTATTTTCCTACATATTTTACATATCTCTGCAGCAAGCTAGCATAAAATGACATCCTTGTCTGTTCCTCAAAATCTTTTTTTCAATAAATCAGTATTTTCTAAAAAAAAAAATAAAAAATAAAAAAAAAATTCAAATTCCTGAACAGCTCCACTTTTTAAGCTGTTTTTATACACAATGGGAATATGTAGAGATTACATGTGGCCTGAGGAACCTCTGAGACAGTAATAAAGCTTTTCCTTCTATATTTGTCATGGACATAACGTCTTCCTAGTTAGTGCGGACCAGAGGACCACTTTAGCCACCTTCTCCACTTGCTTTGGTGAATCTACTATGACATTTCCTTTAGCTTCCTCGGTGAATTTAAACACAGAAGCCATTTATCTTATGCAATATTTTAGAAGTGGATTAGATGCTAGGTCTGATTTCAAGTCTGGAAAATACACAGTAGCTATTTTGGTGCTTTTTTTTTTAAATTAAATTAGTGCTCTGATATCTTATGCAATGTCAGTATTCCTTTGCACTGGATGCTGTCCAAAGATATTTGGCTAAAACTTGGGAAATGTAGAGGTGAATGAATATTAACAGCTTTCATTTAATTATCTCATCATCATTCAAAGCACTTTGATCTGAATGCAGACTGAATTTTAGCCAAAACCAAAATCATATATACAAAATCATGTTTTTATATGAAAGAAAGATAACTTTTATTTTATTTTATTTTATTTTATTTTATTTTATTTTATTTTATTTTATGTGATTAAATACAGTTTGAAAGTTAAAAAGGCCCAGTTACTTAAGAATTGGAGACTAGTGAATATTGGGACATGTTAAGTCTGAATAAGTAATTTCTGTGTCTGTTGAAATACATCATTTTCACCATTTTCATTGAATATTTTAGAGAATTTACCATTATTACTATATGTTATATATGAATTCTTTGAAAATGCCCTTACAGAAGTCAAGAGTGACATGTGGGCAAATAGAGAAAACCTCAAAATGAAAGACGCAACATCATGATAACATGATGGCATGACACAGCTAAAATACAGCTGATGCCAAATCTGGCTGTGTAAACACACATATTTCTGTGACACATACAAATATAAAATAATTTGGATAAAATTAGACCTTACTAAATATGGTAATTATATAAGTATTTTCTTTATATTATAACATATTTTTTATTTGTTTCTTATAAATGCATATAGAGTTTCTGAACTGACCTAAACAATTATAACAATTGTAATTGTTTATAGACAATAGACCTGAAAATACTGAAAGAAAAATAGACCAAAAGAACTGTACTGTGAATACAGATTATATGAAAAAGAAGAAGATACAAAACTACTAAAGGAAAAATCAATACTATTGATAACAGAATAAATGGAATTACACTATTATCACATTAACAGACTGATTTCCAAAAACTTACTGAGTAACAAGTGTTTGTATCAATATTCTCCAAATTTAATTTTCTAAACAACATCTTCTTGTGATGAAAGAAGCAGCTTTTACTGAGTTTAAGTAAGTTTTTTATTTAATAAAAGAGCAAAAAATATGAAAAGAGCAGTAATATAATAATGTAGAGGTTAAATTACCTGGAGATACTGAGATATATACATCATAACATTGTCTTCGATACACAGTGATATAGGAAATGTCAAAAGGAAACAGAGCAAAACTATGTAAGGAGTAATTCTTTAAAAGTTGTTAACATTACAACCATACTTTCATTGGATAAAAATGAGCTTGAAACATACCAAATCAAGACTATTTTAATTATCAACAAAATACTAATCTCAAAGAAAATGAGAGTGATAAATGAGTATGGAAAAAAGAAAGAGAACAAAGAAAAAAAATTTGCTGTGTATTGGACCCAAATTTTTGTTGCCATTCTTCTTCAGACAAAACTTTTACTGATTTCCACAGTAGTTTTGATACCATGAGAATAGCAAGCACTCCTGCTACCCAAGCCAATGACAAGAAATGTGAAAAGCTGCAGCTCAAAGCTAATAAAGCACAAGGAGTGAGATTTGACATATATGTTAACCTTTCCACTTTCAAATTACTATTAACACTGCTTTGCTGGGACAGCTGCCTGCTTTTTCCCAGTCTACTATCTTCAGACGTAATTAGAATCTACATTTTTTAATCAAAAGCATGTAAAAAAGACATACAGAAACATTATCAAATGTATTCAGGCTATAGCTGCTTGAAGTAATTTGCAATAAAAACAGTTAGATCTGCTATCCAATTTTAGGCATGACTTCTTCAGTAGATACTGTGATTCACACTTACTTTCATTCTTTGCTGTATTCTTCTGAATTTTAAGCATAAAATGTAGTTTACCAGGGTAACTGAACATTTTACCACAAGATACTTCTGTCAGAGCAAAAGTTTTTCAAGGTTTAAGGATCCCAAGTTTATAAATGTTCATCAGTCATTAAACACTCAATTTAAAATTTCATTGGAAAAAAAAATACAATCATAGCTGTTAACTCTACATTTAAAATAAGTTTTTGTATGTTGCACAAAGAAACAAGGAAATAAAGTTACTAATTCCAAACAGACAGGCTACATACATCCTCCGTATCAATTATCCTGTTTAATTGTATCTATTATCTCAGCTTTCCTCTCTTGAATATGTATTTTTACAGAAACCTGTGAGTCTGTGACAATTTTAGCAGAGATCTCCTTCCCAACAATGCTTCAAAAGGCATCTTTACTACAAATGTCTCCTAGAAGAGAGGTCCAATGTTTTCAATTACCACTGGAAATCAAAGGACTTTGTGTTTTGCAAGTCTACAGGTGCAAGGTCTAGGAGGGGCAAGAAATATTAAAATTAATAAACTAGATTGGTATTTGGATATACCAATGGGATATTCCATATCATATAACATCATATTCAGTGTATTAATAAAGGTCTCTCTCTCTTTTGTGAGTTTTCTCTCTCTGGTTCTCACTTGGGCTCTCGCTCTTCCAGGACTGTGGTTTCAGTTGTGGGATTGTTGTTCCTCTGGGATTCTTATCCAAGAATGGACCAGGCTTGGTCAGCAGATGGTGAGTAACTGCCTTGTGTATCACTCCTTTGAGTATTATTACTACTAATATAATTATTATTTTAATATCATTATTATTTAAAGTTTTATTTTATTTAAATTATTTTTTTTTTCATCTCAACCTCCATGTGTCCTTACCCTTACCCCTCCAATTCTCTCTCTTATTCCCTGTAGGGGGAAGAGTGAGCGAACTGCTGTGTTTGCCTGCTCACCAAGTGCCAGCCAAGTGAAACCTCCATAGGCAGGTTCATGGGTTCAAGCCCCACCTTGGGCTCCAAAAAAGACTGTGGTCTTTTTCAATCTTTTATTAATGTTACTGTCATCAGATAAGAATTAGAGGAAATATTTTTCAAGGATGCAACGGGATAATACTATCTTCAAGAAGGCAATGGTGGTAAAGTTTAGCTTAACAGACAGTGGACAAATGAACATACCTGAAATATGGACTGAAATGCACGTGTATAAACAAACAGGTCCTTGAGCAATACCAATGGATGTGCAGCAATAGAACAAAAGTAACGCACTAAATCTGCACCTTTCACAGCTGTTAACTCCTTATGGCTGGTCAAATCTACCTGGTGTTTTATCTTGGATTTACAGATGTTAAAGGCAAAGTAATGTCATAAAAACATGTTTTCAAGTATTAATCTATCAATGATGGATATTATTTCTTCATGTTTATTGTAGAAAAGACAAGTGATATACATATCAGACAAGGTTTAATCAGCAATACCACTTGTCACAGAATACCAGATGCATTTCAGGATAATGGGAAATGGTATCTTGGGAACAAGAGATTTCTATTTGGTTAGAACCAAGCAAATGTTATATCTGCCAGCCCCATGTGGATGTCTTAGATTCCTTAGGAAGCCGTAAATGTTACTGGATGTCTGTATGTAGGAAACTGATCTGGGACCTTGTTGTCGGGTGGATAGCTCTCTAAGACTATCAGCTAATATTACAATTTATCTCTTTTCAGTATTCCATTCCTTTTTCTAAAGGGTATGCTTCTTGTTCAAACACAAATGTTATTCAAAGTCATTAAATCAGATACACAAGATTCTCACATAGGCCTCAAAGCTCTACCTCTGAGCAAGTTTCATGTCTCCAAGACATTTGAATCAGCAAAGTCTAGTTGGTATGAGAAGGAAGATTTTTTCAGACTCATGTAAGACCTTTCCTGAAACTCTCTTTCCTAATTAAACTGGTTTTTGACATCTCAGCCTTGGAGGCAGCTAACAAACTCAGGTGGAAGTTAAACTTAACTTCATCATTTGTCATTCTTCAAATTTACAGCTATTGAATTCTGTTAACTGGACCTCTTCTTCCCTACTCCCACTTCAAGAAAAGTGTACAAAACCTGACAAGTCAATCTTTACTTAAACAAAGCCAGAGGGGACTTTTGTGTTATTTCTTAATTTCTCGATTGTCCAAAAAAACTTAAAAGCATATTCAGATATGGGTGTAATGGTTCAACCAAAAAGTGACAGGCTTGGATGTTGGAACTGTTTTCTACCCTACTTCCTCTGTATTAAATAACTAGTCCTCTTTCCTTTCGGTACAGTACCTTTAAATTCTTTTGTTAGAAAAGCTCTGAAACAGTGATTGCACTCGGGAAAGGTTCATTTTAACATTAAGCCTTTCTTTACTTAACAAACTTATGCACTGCTATATAGTGTTTAAATGATTAAAACTTACTTACATCATACTTTATGTGAAGTTTAGTTGCAGGTTGAAAATATCAAGCACTAATATACAGTTTTGTATTTTTATTTTATTTTTACCTTTTTCATAACGTAAAATGTTTTTTAAATTTTACCTTCTTTATATGAGAGATTGAAGGCTAAGTTGAGGTAAAACATGGGAACATATAATTCCACAATATGACTATTGATGAATGACAGATCTGATACCATGTCTAACCTCTACTAACATAGTAGAAAAAAAGGCTCTGTTATTAACAAGCCTTTAAAAATGACTGAAACTTGATTAAAAAAAAAATTATTATGATAGTAAATATGGTAACATTGTGTACTTGATCCTAGTAAAGTCTGCCTGCCTCACAATCAAATTGATAAAACACATTCTGTCTCAGTATTAAGGTCAGACAAAATAGATATCTCTGATTTGTTGCTGACATTAAAATTATAGACAATAAACTGCTGAACTACCAAGAATATACTATTTGATTCTTTATTTTTCATGTCAGAAAATTCAACAACTTCATATTCTTGGTATATGATTGCCTGTAGTAATAATATGAACATGGTAGTACCTCAAATTCTAATAATGTTAGTGTCAGAAAATCAGTTTGTAAAACATTACAATAAAGGAGGAACTCAAAACTGCCTAAAATTTTCATATCGAAAGGTACTTGCTGAGCGATTGTTGTAGGGTACTACTGTGCTGAGCCCCTTCAGTGCTGCTACAGCCCAGCCAAGCTGTCGGGCATCAAACCACCATGGAAGTGCAGAGTGTGGCCACCAAATGTAATTTTTTTTACATCACTAGAAAGTGGCAGCAAGCTTCACATTGGGCTTGAAGCAGGTGGGGAATGGTAAGGTATTAAAATCAACCCGAGTATATCTCAAAATAACAGAGAAAGAAAGCAGAGATGTCATGGACCTCCCAGCAAAGCAGAGGGAGAAACTGCCCCACTGAAAGCACCATCCATAGTGCCAGGCCACTCCAAGGAGGACCAAGATAGCCACAGAGAGGGGTGGAACAGTAGGGAGGGATTGATTTTCATAAAAGTTGGAATTATCTTATTAATGAGCTTATTCATTAATTTGGACTGCAAAAATATCATGTGCACTCACTGTAAATTCTGTGTTTAGTGTGTTATGTCTGCCCATGAAAAAGTTTTGAATGTAATAGTATCTATCTATGATTTGATAAGTAAAATGCAGCATATCATAGAAAACTTTGGTATTTTTTATAGTCTTTCTGTTTATAACGTAATGTCAAAGTAGACTTCTGAAATAAAGATCTTTAAGGAAAAGAAAACAAGTTTTCTTACATTTATACTTAATTTTCTGTCAGAAAATAATCAGAATTTCTAGAGCTAGGTGCAGAAAGGAATTCATATAACTAACGCTCCCTTGGTTCTTGTAGAGACATTACACTAAATAATTTATGGCTACTACTTTCTCTCTTTATTTCTGACCAGAAAAAAATGGTAATTTGAGTGTTTAACTCCAGTGGATCCACTTAGGGAAGAGACAAAATAGCACATACCCTTCACTGTTTTATGATGCCACCTCCTGTTGTACACTTTTGAAAATGATACTATGTTTACTTCACTTTACAACAGCATAATTCTCAATAGTGTTTTCACTACTTAATGTCTTAAACAAGCTTCTACTCCTGTCTGTGCCAGTTTGGCTCTGCTAGTGAATTTGCCCACAGGAGGAAAGGAATTTAATTTGTTTCATGTTAAATCTATAAGCATGGGACAAATCCCCAGCTAAACTGCAGCACTCAGCACAAATGTGACAGAGATGTATTTCTTCTAGTGAATCTTCATGGTGCCATTTGAATTGAACCAGATTCACTGGAATATCTAACTTGACCTCAGTATAATTTTTTTCTTATGACACAAATGCTCCTTTAAGAACCACCTGCCAAATGTTAAAAAACCCCCCAAAAACAACCCAATACTAAAAAAACTAAAATACAAAACTAAAGTCCTTTAGAATTTGAGACAGCATGTAGCAATTTATATGAAAATGAATTAATTGTTAACAAAATTAAATGACTGCAGGAAAAGGAGTCATCATAAATGTAATTCAGAGCTGTCATAAAATGCCTTGTCATTAGCAGAGAAAAAAAAAAAGATGACAGATGAAAACAAAAGCTGACAGATTCAGAAATAATCTTTGGTATTAAATGTACTTCTGCATTTTTACTATTTTCAGAGCTACTGAAAAGTTGGAGAAAAATGCCTAATACTGTCAGTCTGTCTTTTAGGCATATCTAAAACTGTAATATTTTTGTATGGTTGATCTAGACTAACTATAAAAGAATAAAACAGTAGTTGTATAAACTATGTGGATTTATTTAAATTATTCAAGTCAGTTTGGTTTTGGAATAAATTCATAATACTTATTTTACAGTAAAAAATATTGAAATTCAAAGATCATATTTAACATGAATAAATGTAGAAGTCTCTAGTCCTAATGAACAGAACAGAAATAATGAACTCTATTTAAAAAAATAAAGTTTGAAATTAACAAATGGATTTTTCTTATAGAATGGAGAAAAGATAAAAGCAATATTTTCAGTCCTTTGATGTCAATATAAATATATCAATTTTCCTCGGCAAGGTTAGGTTGAGATCTACATTGTTTCAGAAACTCATGTAGACCAAAAAGACAAGTATATCCATCCTTCCCATAGAGTGATAATACTGAATATAAAAACTTATGCCATGCCTGCCAAAGTGTTTCTGTGTGATTTAGTAGGATGGAGATGTAGATCCATACATTCCTAATTTTTAGCAGGAAAGAAGTAAAAAAATGTTGTAAAAGGAAAGATTTGTATAACAAAATTATACAGCCATCTGTGGCTGTGGAGCAGTGAATATATTCAGTGAGGAATACATTCAGTCCAATCTTCCTGCATGAAACAAATAAAATTTAGCAATGAGTAACCTGATCCTGCAAGACATATGAGGATGAACTAAACAGCTTGCCAGTGATTTATTTCAAGCACAAATTATCCTTCCTGAAATTATAATTGCTTACATAGTTCTCAACTTGGTTCACAGCATACCTGGTAACAGAAGGACAAAGCTCTATACCAGCTTGCATTGTATGCCTGTACATTTCTCTCCAGACTTAAGGATATCATACTGCTGAACAAATACACATGTGTAAATTTTATCTGACGTAATGCAGTTATGAAGTTATGTATTGCTCAGTAAGTGGTGCTGTTTGATAGTTCAATCATCTGCTCTGATGTATTTTCTTTGACTAGGAGAGTTTATCAGTAACTCCAGCATGGAAAAAAAAATTACAAAAAATTTTAAAAAAATACTTTATCCATCCCAGTATGAACTGATGAGTCACATACTGTTAGAAAGGACAGAAGTATTTCTGAATTGATTTAATTTAGGAACTTTAACATATATTCAGGGAATTAAATGCTATCATCTTCCTCATTTCTCTTCAGCTTCAAGGTAATGGTAGTTTTTTTCTGACTCTAATGAAATGCACATGCACTCTGAATCACTCTTTCTTTCAATAACTTATTTATTTTATATTTTTCAAATTCCAGAATGTGTTCAGATATTGTAATTTTTCTAGGCTTTTTACAAACAATTATGCATTTTTACACTTGCTAACTTTTTTGACCAAATCAAATATTTTTTTAATTATATATCTAAAAACTAAAGAATTTGAACTCTAAGAGAATATCATAGAAGAAACAGGCAAACAAATAAAACAAAAGGAAAGTGATCAGTAACTCCAGGACTTATGCTACATAAATTTTGATCCTTTAATTGAAAGACAATCCAAAAAAACCATATTACAGTTCGATAATTTGCACTCTAATAACATTTTCTTTCTTATCTAAAGTATCTTTACAACGTCTTCCATACAATTTTCCAACTCCTACTAAATCAGAGTTGACTTACTACTACACAGTTCGCGTTGTTTTTATAATGTTGAATTTTGAGGAGTTTAATTTTATTTGTTAAATGCATTAATATCACTTCATTTTTACAAGAGTGGTAATAAAAAGCACAAGAAGTAGGAAGGGAATATTAATAAGAATCTTGAATTATACTTCACCATACCTAATGACCTCAGGCATGTCACTCTATGAATGAAAAATGGTGAAAATCTGTCTACCCACTATATAACACAACACCACGGCAGCCACCGATTTGTATACAATGATTAATCAGATAAAGTGAGTTATATATTTATAGCAGTATTTTTGTCATAATTTTAAGGCCTTTGTTTAGTGTGTCAGACCACACTGAATCCAGTAAATTAGCTTGTGGCAATGTGTGTTCTTTAATCAGCAGGTTAGGTCTTTAGTGACCAAAGGCTTTTTTGTTGCTAATAGAAAGAAATTCTCTGGTGTCCTTCAGCTGTTTTGAAACAAGTGTAACAGTAGTGGCTTATGGCATGTTCTAAACAGGTCACAAAAAGTAGAAATGTTTTCTTGCCAGCTTTCCAAATATACTACAACTTAAACCCTCTCACAGCAGTATGAGCCATATTTGTCAAATAAAACCAACACGTCACCATGTAGATGGTTTGTGGCAGCCAGTAAGCACCTGCTTATACAAATAAGGGCTCCCTTACCTTCCCACACATCTAGTAAATCTGTGCCTACTTGTTATTCAGTATTCCACAAATGAATTTAAAAAAATAAGATAAAACTTTAGCTGACTACCTCTTACTTTCAGCCAAAAATCAACTACAGTTATTTTTGTTTAAGCTTAGGAAAAAAAAAAAAAATTTTTTGAAAAAGACTCCTCACATGGTATTTTGTTACATTCAGTTTTCAAACTTTCAAAAAAAAGGTGTATCACTTGCTAAATAAGATGTAGCAGCTTAATGTCCTCTGGATGCACCATTTGCACTAAATATTTAGTTCAAGTGTGAGAACCTTGCAAGATAAATACTGAAGAAATAACATATTTTGAATGGAAACTGTGGAGACACTTGCCTGTCAAACTTTCTCACCTTGATATACTCACAAGATCAATGAAAATCTAAGCCATTTTCAGGTTTCTGGATTATTTTATTAAAGACCTTTCTACTGCTTCTTCATTTTTATATCATCAACTCATTCTCTCTCTCCTTCTCCTCAGTTATTATATTCTTCTAGGTTATTTGTGTCTGAGAAAGTTTCCCTATTCCCACATATTTGCATCTTCATACTTCATTCATAGCCTACCTTTTTTCAGTATTTCATTCTGTCCTGGCTTTACATATTTTTTGACCCATCTACGTTTCTATATTACAGCTAAGCCTAGTAATTTTGTCATTTCCTCAGGTAGACTTATATAATCATTAATTTCTCGTCCTGAATGATTTAGTAGAGCCAATGCTTTTTTGACATATGGCAGCTGGAAAGAATTGCAAAAACATGTGAAACTGCTTGTAATTAACATAAATGCACATATACACCAGTTTAAAATATTTTTCAGTTTTTAATTTGTTCAGTTAATTACTTCAGCTTAGGTATATTAAAGCCAGGTTATAGTATGTACTGTGACCTTTGATTTAGCAAAAGGCTTCTGAGGTTTGCTATTATCTTTGGTGGTATTCAATTGTGCTTAAATTAATATCAAACAGTCGTGGCATGGTTTATTAAAGAAGCATTAACAGTCAGGCTGAGTCCCAGCAGTTTATCTCAAAGTATGCTGTGATTTATTGAAGACATCATCTAACTTAGGGGCAAAGACATGCCCTTATAACCTATTTGTATCATTTCCTTTTTGCAGCCAGTGCTGATTGATCAGTGGGACTTAACAGCAAAAGGCAGCTATTTATCTAAGCTGCCTACAGTTTTACTCTCTCTTAGAACAGTGATGGCATCTGCTGGCATAGATCTCTTCCTTCTCTTCTCCCCCAGTTCTCCAAAAATGTGTTCAACTCAAATCAAGTCTTTAAATTGAGTAATATTCCTCTTAAATCAACTCTCAATTATCATCATTTCCTGAACAATATTAGCAATATTATCAATGTTATATGTGCCATAAGTGGTAACATGCTGTTATCCATATAGTAGTTTTTTACCTAGATTTTCAGTGACAAGATGAACAAATATGAATTGAAGCACTCCTGAAATACACAGATATTACATAATAATTATTTGTTTATGGAAGAAAAAAGCAGGTACAGTAAGGATAACGGCACATTTAAGGTCATACAGAGGCTCAGTGTGAATTAAGATTTCTGTCCAAGTCTATCAGCCCTTTGAACAAAATCCTTTAACTAACTTCTTTCTGAGTCTTTTTCAGGGGAGTGTGTGTTTTCTTCATAGTTATTTGTCCTTCAAATTTTCTGAATGCTGTGAATATGATGACAATTTAATTTTAATATTTTTTTCATTATTTCTACATTAATATAGAAAGGAACACCATAAGGTTCTCATAGAGTGAGTTCTGTTATGAAAGTAGTGACTGTACGAACCATAAGATAAAGATCAAGGACATCAAAAAACTCACCTTCTTAACAATCAAAATTGATCCCAGTGGCTGAATTTTAAAATTAGTATAAAAATTATTCAATCTATAGTTTTCAAACTAATCTGAACAACAGGATCTGAATTCACAACACAAGAAAGCAAAGGGACTTCTGTAAATTGATATTATTCATCCTGAGTCAGCATTACAGCATGAGAGAAAAAGATATCTGAATATAGGTATCAAAAATGTCTGTCTAAATGGCATAAAACATTTACAGTTGACAGCATATGAAATATTTCAGCAATAACCTCTTTAGTCACTGAGGTAGTTAGTCTCCTGACTAATTTCTAATTTACTAAACCAGAAACAGTCCACTTGATTGTCAGTGTCACAGCACTTTCAAGGAAAAAAACCTGAGGTTATAGAAGATTATTTTGGCTGAAATAAATATCTGTTATCTTGGCAGGTTATAAAGCTTGTATTTGAAAACTTATGTTCTTACCTTTTACAAGCAGAATGAGTACTTGGCGTTCTATAACACTATTTCTTTTTTCTTAGAGAACTTCTGTTTCTTTTTATTTTTAACTAGAAAAGATGTTGAGAAAATATAAATTTATTACAAAATAACATTTCATAACTTTGAGTGTCCTGTTTTGCCTAACAGAACACAAGTAAGAGATCACCGCTGCACAGGAATGAAGGGACTGAGACAGTCTACATAGTAATTCAGAGTTAGGAAAATTACCTTTTTTTCTTTGCAAAGTATGATTTCAAGTCATGTTTGGAAGGCTCTGACTAGTTTCACGTTTTCCCTGTAGCAAAAAAATTAAATACACAAAAGCTTTCAAAAAACAGCCAGAAAACATTGTATATTTATCAGTGGAAATACTGGAAAACTCATTTTAATGAAGTGTAATATGGTTTTGAGGAACAAAACAATTGATATAGGAGAAATGTCAGCTAGCTTTAGCAGATATTCCAATTAAACAATAAATGCATGTGAAATTTCTGCTGATAATTTCTGTAAGTGCTAATGATTGGTACACTAAGTTAAATATAAGCACCCTTTAATATTTTTTGTTAATTATTTCCAGCATCATGTATGATATTATTTGGGTGGGGTTTTTTGGGTAGGGCGGAGGTGAGGGGCAGAGGATGTGTAAATATGTCAAAATATTCAGTAAGTTTACAAACTGATCAGTGCAATCAATTTTTTTTCTCTCTCTCTCTTTTTTTTTTTCTTTTTTAAATACCAACCAGTAAGTCTGTGACTCAAAGTGTGATGGACAACAGAAAACAGAAATCCTTTATTTCCTAACACATGGTATGGTCTGGAGTGTTTAAACTTTGCATTCCTTAGAAATGGCCAAGGTCAGAACCCATTAGCAGAAAAATCTGACTGAGGCAGGTAAAGGTGAAGGTAAGTGTTTAGTAGGAGTTATGATACTGATGAGTAAAATGCTTTTATAGTACTGAAGGTCAATACAACTTCTCCTGCTTAGGTCTTAATTCACACAACTTTGGACCTTACATTGCCATTTCATGAGGGCAAAACAGATATGAGACACATATATCTGATTTACGAGTGCAACTCAAAGATCAAACAGCTGCTCAACTTATACTTTCATCAGGATGTATTTAAGTAAGGGAAATTAAATAGTTCACCCAGATTTAAAGCTTTTAGAAACAAGTATGACATAAAACTGAACTGTTGATGTCTTACTAAATGTAGAACTGGATTACAAGAAATAATATTAAAGAAGTTTAAAAATCTTAACAAAAACCCTACCAGTTAAATAAAACTGCTTATGAAAAAATAAAATGTATTTTAATTTTCTATCTATAATATTTGTTTCTTTGACCTAGTTGTTTCAAGGAACATTAAAGCAATGTGTTACACTGATTCAAAAAGAAAAAATAATAAAAAAAATAAGCTGTAGTTAAACCAACCTTTTCCTAGGTCTGTGAATGCTTACAGTAATGTTTCAATGTCAACTCATGACTGAATAATTATAATCTTATTCCTTCTTTTCTGCTCCCTTAAGGACATTTTCTTTATATTTAAGGAAATTTGTTCTGAAGCTAGGCTGTTGTCTTAAGTTACTTTCAATGTAAATAGCCTTTAAAAAAAGAGTATTCAAGAACTTTGTTCATGACATATTACATTAAGTTATTCTTACTAGCAGCTGATATTAATATATTGGATGTATAGGGAATTAGTATATTGTTTCTCATTCGAGTCCTTTCAGGAGCATACATGAAATTTCTGTAGCAGGAAATTATTTCTTAATTGAATCAACTTTACATGTTAGACTTGTGCTTTGTTTATTGGAGTAGATTGCAGCGATCAGAAATATACCTGGGATTTCCTAAATCAGGGAACACAACTCATTTAATTCCAGAGTGCACACTTGAATTTGTTTAGATAAATCACTCTTCAAACTCTTTTGACTAGACAAACTTTCTCCCAGCTATAGGCTTAGCAGCTGTTACATTTATGCCTACATTGTAAACACGCAAGGTGGGACAAGCCAGACATTCTACATACAAAATATTTTATCCACACTTCAACAATGTTGTCTGTACCTAGATAGAAGGAATTTTAATCTTTATATTTTATCAAATAAAATAGTTTATACAACCAAAGAAATACTGTTTGTCTAGATGGACAAATCTATCCAGTAATGAATAATAAATGTAAACAGTGACAACTTCATAGCTACACCTGTGTGATTTTATTTTTTTTTTTTACTTTGCAAGATAAAAACGTCTTTTACTTTAGACAATGTTGAGTTGTTTTCCACCTAAACCAAAATGTTTTTCTTCCATTTTGTGAAAGTCAAAATAGTTATACTGACACGGTTCACAGCAAAATGATATATTTGGGTAGAGTTCTATATGTTCAAATAATTAAGGCACAAACTGAGAGCATGGTAGGATTGGATTTAGTTTTGTTATCTCTTTACATATACCTCAAAGGGAAATTCCCAATATCCAAATGAATTGTGTCAGCATATTGTACAGTATTTGGATGGCATTTCATTATTCTTTTCTATTACAGCTGTTTTAATTTACATTAAATACTTAAAATATTCATTAAGTTGGTGAAAGAGAATGCAAATGATGCCAACACCATACAATCCTGTTTTTTCTAAGCCTTGATCATTTTTCCTACCTCAAAAGCTTGCATGAGAGGTTTTAGAGGACTTTTCTACATCTATTATCTATCAGAAGCAACTTGCCTGTATGTGTAAAAAATTTTTAATTGGGATACCAAACCTCCAGATATGTCCATAGGGATGGTGAGCTGTGTCTGCACAGTACATCTACTGCATATAGAAACACTGGACTTATTATGAATGCATGACACAGTCTTTCTGCCATTATCAGGTCTGATGTTTCTCAAAAGTGCCAGATGTCCAACACATCCCCAAAGGATGGCACACATGCACACAACCTTTGCAAAAAGCATGCTTACCCAGCTCAGTATTTCCTTCATTATATTAGCCTTAAAATTTGTTTCATCTTCTTTTACATGGAGAAAGTATTTGTCAGTATTGCCTTCAATATA
>NW_010300050.1:35197-54145 GCF_000700745.2 Antrostomus carolinensis | reverse complement strand
CAGGAAAATTGATGAAAAACACCCACTCAGAATTCAAAGTTAGGAGACTCATAAGAAGTGTAGTTCAACATTCATGCAAGCATAGCAAAAAATAGAATCTGGGCTTCCACTGCCTGACGCATTTCTCTACATATTTAACTTGGATTAAAAGATTGTTAATCATGCCATTCTATTCTGTTACCTACGAAAAGATATTGCAAATAAAATTATCTGGTGCATTGAGAGAGAATCTGTGAGTAATTTATGTTTTACTAAATCTATTTTTTGTAAGTGTACCTTCCAAAATAATGTCTAGATTTATGTAAGAATGAGATTGTTGCAGAAAATTATAGTAATTGGGAGTTTGAGAGGTGAATATCCATTTTTTTCTAACCAATACAGTGATCTACACTACCTTGGTCAAATTCTTTGGTTATTCTGTAATAAAAAGGCTGGATCCTGGAGCTGCCTTCTTTCTATAACATTGCTTCATAGCTAACCCATAGATGGTAAGTAAAAACTTGCCTCAGTGAAGTAATATTTTGTTGCACTTACTTACACATGCAATACTCCATTTGGCCTGGAAAGCCTTTTCTATTCGTATCTAAGACTGTCCATGTGCTTGAATGCAGATGGCAAGCAAGTCCAATCTTCTGGAGAACTTAGGGCTTGTTATGATATACAGATATGGGGAATTTTGAGACAGTACTATCCTGCAAGATCATGATTAATGTCTGTCTTAAATCTCTACTTTTTTTCAGCAATAAACATTTTAAAGATTGCAAAGTATTCCTAAACCTCAGAACCGAAGGTCCTATTTATATTTCTGCATTTTTACAGAAACTTACATTTCTATGTAGATTTTTCCTCAGGGAATAAGTTGTGAAATTGCAGAGCAATTTCCTACATCACAGATCAGAACACAAATACAGCAGAGTAGAACTATACTAAAATATCTGGTTCAAGAAAACACTATGCTAAATGGACTTACAATAAACTATACTAAGTTAAATAATAAACAGTAATTGTTAGTTTTTTGTGTCCTGGAAAAAAAAAAAATCCAATATTTCATATGACAATAATTTTCTATGCAGCTGCACTCACTATAGTTGGTACAAAGTGACAATTGAGAGCAAATTGTATTGACAGATCTTAGCTGAATATAATTACCTCAACTAAGAAAAGTTCTGAATAAATTAATCGTGATATAATAACATTTCTATTTTACAGCAGTCTAGTATCAGAAAAAGAGAAACCATTACATTTCTAATTAATACATTTTATTGGTTCTGCTTATAATTGCTGAATTATGCACTTAATTGAATTTTAGCTCTTCAATTGGTAGTATACAGAATATTAACTATGCACCAAATGCAGATAAAGTAGCACCTAGTTTTTAATACAATTATATTCAAATTACCTTGTGAAAGTTGCACATCCTATCTTAAGACAATAAATTCTCCCACTCAAGCTACATAAAACAGAGAAGAAATGAAATATTGAGTTTTACATAACTTTAGGACAAAAAATCCTGAAGCACTTGTGAATTGAAAGAAGTGACTCTCACAATCACATCATCATACATAATTCTGATATTTAAAAAATATGGATACATTCAGATTTCTTCGGACCCTTGAAGCAGAAAGGGAGAGGAAACTATTGATCCATAAACATGCATTTGCTATGCATTTGAAGAAGCTAAAATTAAACAGAGACCACAAAACTGAGACTGAACTTATGTTCTTAACCTTAACTTTGGGCTGCAGATGGAGGGTGTTGAGAAGTCCAGGACTCATTTAGTTCCCTAAGTATAGGCTTCCAGTGTCACCTGTGTTGCCTGAGGATGTCTATCCCTACATCCAGCTGCCTTGGGAGGCAAGTGCGTGCCTCCTGCAGGTCCATTGTCATCATTGAACTAATTGGAATGCTCTTGGGCATCAAAAATGACATGGAGGTTTGTTTGTGGACAACTGAGTTGAGTTTTATCTGTTAGCAGAAGTTTGTCAAAATATGTCTGGATTAATTTACAGACACCAGTTCATGGGCTTTATCGTCTTTTTTCCTTGACCTTGTTTAGGCTCCATTTAGTGCTTAGTTTAGATCACCTCTTGACCTTTGTCCCCAAACTTCACTATGGATTCAGATACAAAATAACCAGCAAGTAGTCATCCTGCCTCAGGAGCGGAGTAAGGTATTTCATTACAAACCTGGAAAAAAAACCAAAATGTCATTGTTTTTCATTCTACAAGAGAACTGTAACGTCATCTCCATCATCTAGACCTTTGCTGGGATTAAAGAGCACATAGATGTTCCACTTACTAGTTCTTATGCCCGGAGAGCTGCCTGGAAGAGGAAGGAGGTCAGCTGGGCATCTGTGATACAGTCTTCTGTTTAGACAGACATGTTCAAATTTTATGTGTTGTCAGAATCAGCACAGCTCTGTTCCTGACACTGAAGTTTTGAAAACATTATTTTTTCATTCCAAAGAGTAAGTCTGAATTGCATAGCTTTAAAAAAAAAAGAAAAAAATTGCCTCCTCTATATTCTTTAGCAAGGAAGTAACAAAGAAAATATATAGGCTTTGCTGTCAGAAGACCTCTGCAACGCATACACAGAGCAATCCTAAGCACAGCTGAGGTCCAGGACATTTGTCTTCTTTCTTCCTTTTTTTTTTTCATTTTTTCTTTTTTTTTTTTTTATTTTCCCTGTGCTCCAGGGAAAGACTGTCAAGTTCACAAGAGTTAAATGGCCACCAAACCATAATGTGGCTTGTCAGCCTCAGAGACAGCATTGAAAGGAATCAAGAATGTTTCACGCTTAGTGCTGCAACATCTTCAAAATCAATGTGCATGTCTGAAGAGACAGATTTAGAGTCAGGTCAGGAGAGAACTGAAATTTATTTATGGATAGGCATTAAACATATACACGTTATAGGGTTTCTTACATTACATTTCTCTATAATAATGTAATTCCAAAACATATTTTAGAAGGATGGATTTAGAATTAATTTCTTACACTCTCACAGATACTTTAAGGCAGGTTCACTTTCTTTTTGCTTGTCTTTTGAATTAATTGATATGTAATGTTCAAAAACAAAGCTACACTACATATAAAATGAGCAAAATGCTCACAAATTCCTTTAACAGACATGTCTGTTAAAAGCCAATATACAACTAAAATATTTAATTTAAAATTTCCTTTATTTTTTTCTGTCACTACTATTTTTATTCTTGTCAGTTTGCATAAAGATATTTCATATAAGTCTAAATGTACATATCTACATATATATGTATGTATTTTATTTTCCATGGTAAATTATGAATTCACTCTACTTGCTAACTTTAGTGAAAGGCAGGTTAGCTTCAGCTGACAGAAATCTTCAGTGTCAGCTCCACTTCTTATACTCTAGGAAAGACAAAAATATTTACAACTCCTAATGCATGAGTGTAAGGATATCTATTTGAAATTAAAGAATGTTTACACTAGCTAGTGGACTATAACAGATTTTTTTAATATATTAATACAATAATAGTACATAGGTTATACTTTTAAACATAAGATAATTTGAAAAGCAGGCTTTATTGTCTTTAGAGCAATATAAAATTTCTTAGTTGTAGTCGCACAGTGTCTCAATGTGTAACACTAAAAGTAATTGTTCTTGTACAAGCAGTCTTTTGTTCTTCAGATAAGTGTTCTGTTATGATTCACTAAAAAAATATTTTGGTTTTTTTTTTCCCACTTTAAAAGAAATCTGTAGGAAGACAATTCATTCCATAGATTATATAATATGGAATGATAATTCTTATAATCATAAAATCATATTATCTCAAGTTGGAAAGGACTCATAAGGACCACTGAGTCCAATTCCCTGCTCCTTGCAGGACTACCTAAAACTAAACCATATGACTAAGAGTGTCGTCCAGATGCTCTTTGAACTCTAAACTTCTTATTCAACAGCTACTCTTTTAAACACATTAAGCATAGTCCTATGTTCTGGAATATCTGCTGCTTCCTTCATGTTGTTCTGCTTAAAACTTACCCAAGATTTAAAGGTGAATCGTTAGAACGTACATTCTATACGAACTGTACTTAAGGCACCTAATCATTAAACATCCAATTAAATCTAAATGGAACTCATATGAGAGATATCATAGTTGTAAGAAGTCATTAAGCTTCTTTGTAAAAGCAAGTAGCTGAAATAATCAAGGCCTCCAAGAGAATATGTACTGCTGTGAGATTGCAAGTTCACTCATGCATCTGACCTATGTGGGCAGGGGAGTGGTTTGGCTAAAGGTATCTGAGGATATAGTTCTGCTTTGAACCCAATCTGCTGTATTTAAATGTAGAAACGGGAAGTTCTGCTCCTCCTTTCTCCTTACACATCTTGGCTGCAAACTCTTGAGACCTCTTTTCACAAGTGCTTTTGCAATTGCAGCATGAGTTGGATGCAGGGAAGGAAACAGGAAAGCCCAGGAGGTGAGAAAATGAGCCAGACAGCATCTGTCTGAGATTCACATTTAGTTTAAGACATAATAAGAAACCACATAAATGAGTGAAACAAAAAGAAATTACAACAAACTCATCACAAGGAAAACAAGGAAACACAACTGATGCAGCCAGAATGTGTTCCAAGAACATGAACATCAGAAAAAATCTGGAGAAATGGCTTTTGGAAGTGACAGCTTACTGAAAACATTTTTACTATGTGCAGATAAATTGTTTTATGGTTCATTTCTCCAGAGCACAGAGAAACAGGATTTTGCATATTCCTTTACAACTAATCAGCTGTATCAAAGAGAAAAATCTAACCCATTATCACTTTCTCCACTTAGCTGAAACTAAAATGTACCCAGAATTTCTGAGGATCTAAAAAATTAACTGCTTACTTGAACATATGTTAAGTTTGTGATGTGTGATTTAGAATGTATACATTAGAAGTTTTATATAATTTGTTTTAACAACTCACATTAAATCCTTTAAAGAGTAGTCTGATGCTATTCTTTTATCTTTTTGTCAGGCTTGGATACTTTATAATGCTACTTATAAAGGGGGAGGGGAGGCTTATACTATAAAGGATGCTGAGGGGAGACCTAATTAATGTTTACAACTATGTTAAGGGCAAATGTCATGAGGATGGAGCCAGGCTCTTCTCAGTGATGCCCAATGATAGGACAAAGAGCAATGGGTGTAAGCTGGAACACAGGAGGTTCCGCTTAAACTTGAGAAAAAACTTCTTTACGGTGAGGGTGACAGAGCACTGGAACAGGCTGCCCAGGGAGGTTGTGGAGTCTCCTTCTCTGGAGACATTCAAGACCCGCCTGGACGCCTTCCTGTGTAATTTCGTTTAGGTTCCTGCTCCGGCAGGGGGATTGGACTAGATGATCTTTTGAGGTCCCTTCCAATCCCCAACATTCTGTGATTCTGTGATTCTGTGATTCTGTGATACTTAACATATTTTTATTCAAAGGATATTCAATAAAATTTTAAATTTTAATTCTCTACATATGTGGCTGTATCAGATACTTATGTCTAAGATATTTCAGTCTGAATTTTTTTAATCCATAATTCTATTTTTCATTTAGCAACTAAGGTAGCCAGTTTGAAGCTAACAAATATTTGTTCCAGTCTGCAACTGATTTTCAAGTTCACAATGGTCTTTTTGAAATGAGGAATGCACCCCCAAGGTTGTTCAAATTTAAACAATGGATTGTACATTGTCATCAAATAATTGTGTGCCTGTGTATGTGTTTGCTATCAAGGTTAAAGTTTCAGTTGACACTCTCTTTGTGCTTTTATTATTCTATTCACAGAGTCACTGAATCAGAATCACAGAATTGTCTATATTGGAAAAGACCTTTAAGATCATCAGGTCCAATCATGAACCTAACACTGGCCAGTCCCTAACTAGACTGAACACAGTACTCAAGGTGCGAACTCACCAGTGCCAAGAATAGGGGCAAAAAAACTTCTCTGGTCCTACTGGACACATTATTCCTCGTACAGGCCAGGATGCCATTGGCCTTCTTGGCCATCTGGGCACTCTGCTGACATTCAGCCAGATGTCAACCAGCAACCCCAGGTTCCTCTCTGCCGAGCAGCTCTCCAGCCACTCCTCCCCAAGCCTGTAACACTGCTTGGGGTTGTTATGAGCAAAGTGCAGAACCCAGCATTTGACCTTATTGTACCTCAGGAAGGTGATCTTGGCCCATCTATCTAGTCTGTCTAGGTCCCTCTGCATACCCTCAAACAGATCAACACTTCCACTCAGCTTGTTGTCATCTGCAAACTTACTGAGGGTGCACTCAATCCCCTCATCCAGATCATTGATAAAGTTGTTAAACAGGACTGGCCCAAACACTGAGCCCTGAGGAACGCCACACGTGACTGGTCGCCAACTGGATTTGACTCCATTTACCACTACTCTTTGGACACGGCCATCCAACCTGTTTTTTACCCAGTAAAGTATACGCCCATCCAAGCCATGAGGAGACAGTTTCTCCAGGAGTATGCTATGGGAAACTAAGTCAAAGGCTTTACTAAAGTCCATATAGTCAACATCCACAGTCTTCCTTCATCCACTAATTAGGTGAACATGCTGTAGAAGATAAGGTTAGTCAAGCAGGACTTGCCTTTCATAAACCCATGCTTACTGAGCCTGATCATTTGCTTGTCCTGCATGAATTGTGTGATGATTCTCAAGATGATCTGCTCCATCAGCTTCCCTAGCACCAAAGTCAAACTGACAATCCTGTAGTTTCCTGGATCCTCCTTCCGGCCCTACTTGTAGGTGGGGGTCACACTGGCTAGTTTCCAATCTGCTAGGACTTCCACCACCAGCCAGGACTGCAGAAAAAAGATGGAAAGTGGCTTGGTGAGCACCTCTGCCAGCTCTCTCAGGACTCTTGGGTGGATTCCATCCAGTCCCATAATCATAGACTTGTGTACATATTGTATTAACTGAAAATTGTGATATCTTGCGGGGGGGGAAAGCAGCAAGCTGAATGGCACTTAATGCTGCCTACAAACCTCACATATTTAACAAATAATTATCCTAAAACCTACTCTTTCTTGGTAAGTACCACAGCAAAGTTTGATTAGTATCAGACACAACAGAAGATGCATTTGTTTGGTCAAACTTTCAACTGATCTCTAGCAGCATTGAAGTCTACAGTGAAGGCTTAGTCCAAAATCTATAAAAACCTTACCAATTTCTTAAAGAGATATAAGTAATTCTGGTTTTAAACTTTTGGTAGAATGACTCAAATGTAAATAATTTTATTATATGAGGGGATTTAATATCTGAATTTGGGGATACTAGATGTTCATCCTGATTCAACCTTACTAGAAGTCTACAAACACCACTAATATAAACCATTTTCTTTAAAAAGGATTCTCTATCATGAAGCAATACAGCAATGAAATTAAATACAAAATTCTAAATACATCACAGAAATATATCAAAACAAGACTTCAGCTAGCAGACCTACATAAGATAATGTAATTTTGCCATATTTTACAAGAGTGTATATGTATCTATATTTCAAAAAAAGTAAAATAATTATTGAAAAATTATTTTCTCAAAAAAGCTCAGCAAAATTTGCAGACAAGACAAATAGTACATTAAAGAACACCTACAAATAGAAAGAATACCAGAAAACTGTAGATTCACAGTAGAAACCAGAATACTGGGTTATTCCATAGAAATTAATTCCAGTAAATTAAAACAGAAGACCTTAGTTTCTTTGTGAGATCTTTATAATAAATGCTGAAGAAAATCCCCATGATTCTAAAAATTGTAAATGTAAAGCTCAAACAGTTATTGAAACAAACCTAGATCAAGTAAAATTAATGATGGGAAGTCTGGTATTTATGAATAGATGATAGTTAAGCCATTGACAGAGTGTAGGCAGTAAGTGACTAATTTTCATAGAAAGCTTAATCCGTTAGACATGAAATTGGAAATGACAAATCAAATAATAAGGAAGTAAACTCGTCAAAGAAAGTCCTTTCACACTGCAATTTCTAAGGAACGTGCATTTGCATGAAAAGGTTATATAACTTGCTTCCTGATTAAAGAACAAACTGAAAATTATAGCCATGTTCTTTGTGTAATTTGGACATAAATTTGTTTAATATTCTTGTGTATTGGAAAACTGTAAATTATTCATATGAAATAACGAAGACCTGGGCAAAAGAAACTTAGGTTTGGACCCATTCAGTTGGATTAGTAGGTACTCTTCCATTTCAGCAATTTTTTTTATTCTATAATTGTAAAAGCATTCTGAGAATTCCTTTTAATTTGTTATGATGAAACTGAAAGGAAGTTCTGACCTCTGCTTTAAAGTGCATAATGAATAGTTAACATAGATTGTTCTCTGTTATTTAATCAGTTTAGCACATTGTGAGGTATATTAGTTATTTAGGACCACAAAGGGCCCTTTGTGATCAGGGCTGCAAAGATGATGAGGGACCTAGAGCTTCTGCTGTATGAGGAAAGGCTGAGAGAGCTGGGACTCTTCACCCTGGAGGAGAGAAGACTGAGAGGGGATCTTATCAATATCTATAAATATCTGAAGTGCAAGGGCCAAATGGATGGGGCCAGGCTCTTTTTGGTGTTGCCCAGTGACAGGACAAGGGGCAATGGGCAAAAACTGGAACACCAAAAGTTCCATACAAACTTAAGGAAAAACTTCTTTACTGTGAGGGTGACAGAGCATGGGAACAGGCTGCCCAGAGAGGTTGTGGAGTCTCGATCTCTGGAGATGTTCAAAACCTGCCTGGACACTTTCCTGTGGCACCTGTTGTAGAGAACCTGCTTTGGCAGGGGGGTTGGACTAGATGATCTCCTGATGTCCATTCCAACCCCTGCAATTCTTTGATTCTGTGATTTAAATATTCAGGGTGTGTTGTTACCTTGCCTTGTCACAAAGAATACTGGTAGGCATTTACGAAAGATGTAATCTTACATTAAAATTGATAATTTTTTTTGTGTCTCCTCCTTAATAACTAATTAGTATACTTGAAAGGACATATTTATTTTCACTAGCTGCTCAAGATTTTAAGAACTTCTTTAAAACTTTTGTTTCCCCTGTGAATTATATCTGTATTGTATTGATGACTTAGAAAAGCTGTCTGAATTAAATCAGAAACCAGGGTGGTATTCTTCTGTCCAGCATTATAAAGTATATTATTATTTTTATTTCCTTTCACCTTCTATGCTATCCAGTGAATCACAAGGGAAATGGAAATTTAGTCAGTTATTGTAAAACCCTGAGAATAAAGAATCTTTTTTTTCACGTAGTTTTGTTTCTTCCTTTCATGTCCTCGAAAATCAGTAAAATTGAAAGACAGAAAAAAAGTGGTTTGTACTACAAAAATTTTCTCTTTGCTCAATAGGTTTGATTTCAGACATGAACAATGTTGATGCAAATGAAACACATTTAACCCAGTCTCTTCATTATGTTGTCCACTAAAGTGACTTAGAAGAAAAGATATGCTCATTTGCAAGTGCGTTTATTTTTTGATATTTAAGAACATAAATTAGATTGTTTTTCTAAAAGTAAAAAATTGGCCTTTGTATTCCATCTCTTAAACACAGGAATGAGACTGACAGAAAGCTCGCTTCATGTATAAGGTAGAAGGTCTGAACTCCAGCTTTTTTCTTCAAGACAGTTCTTACTCAGACATTGCTCAGCCTACAAATAAATTCCTTCTTCTCAAAGCAGGTCGATGATGACAGTGCATCATTGATGACAATGGATGAAGAGGAAAATAGGTTTTGCATCCCATGAAATGTTTTAGTGTTTTCTATAGTTTTATGGAGTATGTTTTAGTATTTTATGTCTTCATTCTATATGGAGGTTGAGAACTTTCAAGATTTTTCCTCTAACTTACATGTGAGCCTTTATATTAAAGTATTTATTTTGTTCTATTCAGACCAGAAACCCCTAAGTTTAGGTTTCCTTTGCATCAAGAAAGTGCTTGTATTATTTTCTTCTAGCTATTTTCTAATAATTTTTTTCTCAATAGCTTGAGTTTTCCAACATATTTCAATAGCTATCTATGAATAGCTATATCTGTGAAAGAGAAATGTACTTGAATGTCCTGTGTTCAGCTGCAGTATTTTTTCTCTATCTCACTGGACAATGAAACAATTATATTTCAGAAATTCTGAGAAGAATAAAATGCTTAAATCTGTCTTCTTAGGAACTCAAGATACCACATGTAAACAAAACCTCTGTCTTCATTGGCTGTCCACAAATGCTAAAATTAATTTGTTGCTTTTACCTTTAAACAAACCTCATACCTAAACAATGACAAGAAACTAAAGAGACTTCTGCAACTAAAGTAGGTACCTTAGTCTCATCAGGACTCTTCACAATTACGACAAAGTTGAAAAGGATTTTCTGAAACTCCTGTTCTTGAGAAATATATTTCCTAAGACTTAAGGCCTGCTGAAACTTCATTTCCTTTTACTCCAAAAGCAACATGGCTTCCTTTGGTCATATTTCCACAGTAAGATGTATATTTCATAGGACATATTAATGAAACAAAACTAAAACCAAAATAAGATAGAAATTATTTCTACAGTTTAGAGCAGAAATGGAAAACTGTGATAACTTTAAAAAAAACCCAAAACATCAAAAATATAATTTAGAAACATTAGATTCATTGTTTCCCAACATCATTAACGTACCTACAATATATTAACTTCAAACTGGTAATGGTATTACAGTTTCACTAAATCAATAGCAATTCAAGTACAAAACGAGAAACTAAAAATATAATTAAAAGACTATGAATAACGTGTTTAGCATTCAACCTGAATTATGTCTCTGAACTGATACAGTTCTTTTAAAATGAGAGTATTTAGCATGTGCTTTTACACACAAAGTTCTAGAGAAAGATCCATCCAAGGGAACATGGAAATTTAGTGCTACTGAACACTCATTATAACAAACTGGGTACAGCAGTCAAAACTCAGCAAGATTTTCAACACTATCTCGCACAATATTCTTGTACCCAAATTGAGACTTTATAGTCTGGGTAGGTGGATAAAAAAAAAGAAAAATAATGGTTGGAAGATTTGGCTCAGTAGGTAGTTGTTAGATGACTGGGTTAAGCAAGTAGTTGTACTCGACCTGGAGGGGACTAAATAGTAGAGTATTACATCAGTTCTATCATGGGACCTGTTCCTTAAAATATTTTCGTCAGTGACCCAGAGGAGGTGACAGAGTGCACACATCAATTTAACAGATGACATCAAGCTAGGAAAAACAAATAATACACTCAAGTACAGAACCACCATCCAGAGGGACCTAGACAGGCTGGAAGAATGGTCCAACAGAAATCTTATTAAATGTAACAACAGCAAATGCAAAGTTCTGCACCTGGGAAGGAGGAATCCCTGGCAACAGGAAAGGTTGGGGGGCAACCTGCCTGGGGAGCAAATCTGCTGAAAAGGTCCTGGGGGTTCTCATGGGCAGTAAACTGCATGTAAACCAATGTCAGCCTGACAGTAAAGGAGTCAACAGTCCTGGATCAAAGAAAGTGACTAGTCCCTTTTGATTCAACGCTGGAATACCACATCTGCAATACTTCATCTAGGTTTGTGTCTCCCTGTGCTACAAAGTAATGGATAAATGGGATTCAGTTCAGTGAGGGGCCACCAGGATGGTCAGGATTGGAAAGCTTGCCCTGCAATGAGAAACTGAGGGAGCTGAGCTCATAGGAGCCTACCAGTATCAATGGGGTGGTTGCAACAAATACTGAGCCAGTCCCTTTACAGTAGTGTATGACAGGAAGAGAAGTAGTGGTAAAAAATTGAAACAAGAGGGGTTCTGACTAAATATTAGGAGACACTTTTACCCAATAAGGACAGCCAAGCATTGGATCAAATTGTTCAGAGAGCTTGTACAGTGTCCATCGTTGGAGGCTTTCAAAACTCTGAGTACAGGCTTGGGCAACTAGGTACGATCTCACAGCTGATGCCAAGTTCCCTTCCAACCTAAGATGTCCTGTGATTCTATATGGAAGAGATTTTCTTTCTCTTCTAGTTTACTTTAGGTGACAAATTCTAAATATTCTGACTGTTCGGGGCAGATTCTTTTCTCTGTAAAGAATGCTATTCACAAGGTCTGAGGTATAGGAAAATTCATTTGACTGTTTAAAGCAGAAAATTATTATCAGCGTAGAAATTATCTGCCCATCCCCAAAATGGGACTATTTGTTTATGTCTATATTTTCTCAGTTAACAGTCTTATCTCTCAAACCCACCAGCTAATGCTGCACTGTTACTCTCCACCTATCTTTCCTGAATCCATACATTGTTGACAAGAAAAATTACCTCCAGCACATACTTGATTGATTTTTTTTCTTTGTTTGTTTTTATTTAAGGACTGCAAATTATGCTGACATACCGAACAGGAAGTGTAGATGGGTTTTGTCAAAGGCTTACTGGTCTGTAGTGAAGTTAGCCTCACACAGAAAGTAGTCACTACAAAAAGTTTACCTGGAACTCCTTAGTTATACCTCATTCATAAAACAGTGGAAGATTTTATGTTGAATAAGGAGAAAAGAAGTAATACCAAATGCCACCTCCTTTTTTAACTTCATGTTATTTTCTTCCAGGTCTATTTCCACAAATATAAAAAGCAGGTTTTTTTTAAATCAGAAAGGTTTGAGGATGCAGCATGTTGAAATACATATACAATCTACTGAAAATTGTATTATTGGATAGAAATCATGCATGGACCATTGGGATATTTGTAGTAATATATCTGGTTTATAAACCAGAAGAAAAAGTCAACTACTAGGAGATAATATGTTGTTTGTTTTTTGGTTTTATTTATTTATTTTGGGGATTTTTTTAGCAATTATTATAAATTGACTTGACTGCACTGATTACTTATTATAATGAGATAAATACTCCTAAACAATCTTCAAATGCAGAGAAAATTTGTTGCAGAGGGACAGATTTTGCACACAGACAGGTACTCATTGGTACCACCATAAAAAAGATAAAGTCCTTGGTGTTTCTTTGTGTCAATGGAAGCTTATTTCACTGTTTTATTCAAAACGCCTTATCCACAAGTAAGTTAACACATAATTGAATGGGAGGAGCTGGTGCTGAGCTCTCTGAAAATCTGACCAATTATTTATTTGAAGGAACCTCCAAACAATCAAATTCAGTTACAGAAGACATGGCATATGGTACGTCTTACATCCCTTCTCCCTTCTCTACGCTACCTTGATTACTCTCTGTATTTATATCCTTAACTTTCTGGCCTTTTATTTTTTTTTTTTTGTCTTGTTGTCCTGTATTGAATTTTCTAGCAACCAACACTTTTAATTAATGTTGAAGTACTGATGACTCAAAGATCATAATTTCTTTTCAAGAGCTTAGACTCCGAATAAGTAGGAAAGTTAAATTAAAGTGTATGTGGTAGACATCATTAATTTGAGCAGATGGATGAGTATATCACACATATATGACTTTTACAGTCACTCCTCTCTGTTATGCCACAGCTGAAAAGCAAGAGCAGAACATGGCTTGTCTTTTCACAGGCATTTATGATGAACAATACTAAGCTCTGCAACCTTTTGCCATTTTTCGTATTTTTTCATATAATTTCCACTTAATGCACATAAAGACCTTTATTTCAATATTTATACTTCTGTATTCACAGTTTAAGTTTAAATATGAAAGCTTTATAACTTTTTATTTGTAAAACAACTTATTTTGATGATGCAAGCTAGGTAAATGCAGAAATTATTCCTTTACATTGAAGGGTAAGGTAAAACTCATTTCCAACTGACCAGATCAACTGAATAGACTTCAATTTACAGAATGTTTCCCATCTACCTGCTTTTCTTAAGCACCAATGACCTAAGACAGGTACACAGCTACTTTCCTTCTGAAAATTTCTCTGAACATTTTGATCTTCACCTGTTATTTTTTCCATATATTCTTCTATTTAAAGTGACCTTTTAACATGAAACATGTTTATGAATAAGAGATGGCTTTTCATCACTTTTTCAGCAAAGAAGTGGATTAAAAAATTCTACTTTGTTTGAGCAATTCCCTCTACTTTGCTGGCACAGTAACTTTCAATGCATTCCTACCCATAAAATTACTTTGATATATATAATAAGTTTTAAATGAAAGATAGGATAGGTACTGATGCACTTGAGGTTCTCAGGATTCATCTCCAGAATTTTCAGAAAAGAAGACATGTGATTGATATCAACAGCAACAAGATTAATGCATTTCTAAAATGAAGATTGTTCAAGAGTCAACATTTCATTTCTTTAATATTTCATTTCTTTAATATTTTTAATATTCTTTAATATTTACCTGTGGGAATGCAAGACGTTGCTGGTTTTGTTCAAATGCTTGTTTATTGCTTTCTGGAAGGTATTGATTTTAACATATGTACTTAGGGTCTTATTACTTCAGGCAAAAGAAAGAAAGTGTATGATAGCATAGTATATTTATTTATTTATTTATTTTCCTTTACTCACTTACTAGAACTCCAACTAGGATTTGGCTTCTAGACAATCTGGCTTTACTTTGAAATAAATTCTGTGGGTGTGCTGTTATACATATAGAGCAGATTACCAGGAACCAATACTGGTGGATGTACTGATGCTAGTGCCCTGGTGAGCAATGTTAGATAATGGACCTGCATCTATCTTGCACTGTAGGCATAACCGGTGATTGCTTGTCAAGATCCTCACTTTGTTTATGTGAAGCACAAGGGAGGGATGCTGAACACACAAGCACTTTGGATCTAATATTAACAAGAGAAAGCACTCAAAATCTGATAAATGCTAGAAAAAAAAAATTCTTCAGAGGATAAGTGAAAAATGCAAACATTTCTTCTATCCTCCGGTAAGGACTGTGAATTGCATGTCCTGATAAAATCTTATTGGCAGCACTGAACCTAGCTAATGCTCTCATATTCTGTCCATGCCCAGCTAGGAGAAGACAGCATGTAAACTAGAGCATGCTATTAACACATTTAACTTCAAATTATGTTTATATTATTTTTTACTAGATGTAATGTTCTGCTCTTCTTCTGACTTCTTACTTCTTTTTCTAGACACACTTTTCCCCCTCACAAATAATTTGATTTTATTAACAAAAAAACACTGACCTTCCATGCTGCTGGAAAATAACTTAGTGAGTAAATAAATATTGTCTAAACCATGAAAATCTGATTATATTCCTGCCTTCCATGAGATCTCCACAAGTTACTTTTCTTGTTTGTGCATCTGTATTTCTGCTGTCCTAAGCATCTCTTGAAAGATCTTTGAGACATGCCTTGACTTGCATGACATGTTTCTGCATTCAGTGATGTTGGTCCAAAAGTCTTCACTGTATAAATAAAAACTAATGGAAAAACCTATTCTCAGACCAAAATAGCACACTTACCAAGAAATTAAGAATAAAAAGTTAAATATAATGTTTCCCTAGTGAATCCAACTCCAAATTCTTAATTTAACATGGAATTATTCTAAATTTGTGCCACTGTCTCCGAGTTTGAGATAATACAGTACGGAAAACATATGTAAAACTCAGCTCCTGGGTCAATTTAAAAAATATTCTGTCAGGCAGATTCCCCACTGGTTTCTAGCTCCAAACTGCCTGTTCCTGTCTCTGTTAGGAAAAGTAAAGACACCTCTCTATGCTCCAGTTAATCTACACATAATCAGCCTGTGACACATAAACAAAAGCTGTGCTTTGCATAGATATGAATTGTCATTTGACAGGAAATTTATTCTGGGTGAAATGCTTCACATTTTGCAAATGCAGATATGCCAAATCTTTTAAGTGTAAAGCTGTAAGGCAGAAAATGACCTTACGAGGCTTTCTATTCAGAACTGTATGACATTCTGAATGAGTTAAGGAACATGCAGATGGCAGCTGAAAAAAGACAGCTGATTGCAAAGCTTTTAAAGATTACCGTGAAGAACAAATATACAGTCTATTTATTTTTAAAAAATGCAAGTGTATTTTCAATTCATTGGAATGCCTTTTTTATTGTGCCTCAAATAGCAGTGCTATTCCAAGTGAAATATCCTGTCAGGATGCAGAGTAAAATGCTGATTTAATATTTACTGACATTCTAACTTCAACATGTGGAAAAATTTTGTAAGAATCATAGTTGTAGACATCAATATTGTACAGTGCCCACCACTGTATTGCCATTATGAGAGTTAAGTCTTTGCCTGGAAGTTGCCGATTGTGGTTTATTGCAGTCTCCTTGCAGAAATAAGGGAGAGAGGTGGGACTCATCCAGGACAACAGAGGAATATGCACTTTATAAAACCAAGGTATTTACCAGGGAAGGACTCTTGGAGCTTTTTTTTTTTTTTTAATATTCATTTATTTTTAGAATACAAACCAAGTTACTTTTTCAGTTTAAATCAGGATTGTATGTTCAAATTTAATGCATTTTCTAGCATGTGATTGAGGTGGAAGAAGAGTCTATTTCCTGGTTATATGAAAGTGAATATAAAAGAATTTTCATAGCAAATGGATTTTAAAATTGTAATCATTATTTTTTGTTCTGGAAATGTCACTTTAAAGGTACTTTACTGCATGCATGAGCTGATCAACCTCAGGATCAACTTCTGAACAGAAAACTCAAGGAATAAAATATGGGAGTGCTATAAAAGATTTTTCTGTTTCATTGTGTAGCTTATTAATGACACTTTTGTTCCCCATTTAAGGCAACAACCCTCTTCCTAGAGGGTTACAAAGGGTAAAACAACAAAAAGTAAAAACAGGACTTCAGTGAAGTTAAACACTTACTGTCTATGCAAAAACCAGATAACTGAAGGAGAAACTAAGACAACTCATTTAGAAGATTCTGCACCACAAAATCATTACTTTTCATACTGATTAATCCTTTTGAAGAGAGAATCTCAACAAACAAAAATATATAAAAACTGTTCTTTAGATACAATTAACATATTACCAATTTCCTATTTCAAACATGCTAACAATTGCTTATAGAAAAGTTTCAAATAATACATAAACTGTGTGACATTATGATGCCTATGTTTATGCAAAGAAAATAATTTTTATAAATATTTATTTTTTAAAATAAATGGGCTACATTGTTTTGGATAATATGTGTACAATCCATTGATAATTCTGTTAAAACATTATAATGGATTCAAATATACTAAGAGAAAAAAAATTAAAGAAAAAAACAGAAATTCAGAAAACTGACTTGGAAGTCCACAGTCGTCTGAACAAAAATGCATATGGCATAATATCATATCTTACATATCATATCAACTTCTGAATATTAATAGCTTTGGAGAAGGTATGGGTTCATGTATTCTTACTGTATTTGCATTTATTTTTACTTGACAGATCCAAAATATATTACAGGTTTTGCTTGTATAATAACTCAATTAAGAATGGAGAAATATCCTTTTTTTTTTATTATTATAATATTAGGAGCCCTCTCATTGCAGTTTTCTTTTGAAGACAACATTTATTGACCTGGCTTCACCATGATAAAGTACTTTCAGATTTTTCACCACACTTGGGGCTTTAAGACTAACTTTTATTTGATTTGTTATTTTTTTATGGCATTGAGCATAAGGAATGAGGGTCTCTGAAGGAAAAATGTTCTCTTTTTTTTACTATTTAATTTTTTGATTGCTGTTTGCTTCAGTTCCTGAATTAGCTTAGCATTGATTCATGAAAGAACTTTAGAAAATCTTAGAACCATGGCTGGATTTAGATGCTTTTCAGATTGCAGTTCTAGCAAAAGAAGCAATGGGTCATATCTAAATAAAACACTCGTGGCCTTTTCTCTGAAATCAGTCATCTAGGATCCATTTCAGTTCATGCACAGTCAGACCCTTCAGAAGAATGTTGAAATCTAACGACTCACTGATCAGCAACAGGGAAACACAAGGAAGAGATTTAGTTTTTCAGCTCCCCTCCCACAAGGACATCCATGCCTACAAACTAGTGAAACCACAGGTGGGAAATTTTACTGGGGGTAGAAATCTACAGTCTTTCTTTTAGGAAAACACAGAAACACAGGAGCAGGAAGAGGACAGGTTTCAGGTATTACCTTGCTTTTTATCACTTGTATTTGTACTAACTTCTATTTATTAAACAATAACATACTGTTTAGGGAAACTGTCTAGGAAGAGAAAGATCGTGGAGGTAGACACAGCTGTGCAGCTGTCCACCCATGCTGCAGAATCATGCTTCTGCTTTTTCTTCATTCCCTCTTCCTCATCTGGGTTAATTCTGTCCTGGGCAAAGTACTGTATACTCAACTCTGGAAGAGCCTAGAGTTGCATAAGGAAGCAGGAGTTGTGCTAAGGATGGTAAAACGTGATTTTGGCTCATAAGATGAAATCTAGTTAGATTTGGCCTGATTTGGTCTTTACTCACATTATCAAGAAATATGGTCTGATAGCAGTGGATGTGTAGAAACAAACAATTGGCACTGGAGACATGGCACCCAGATTACCTACGTTTTAAGATTATTACTTTAGACCAGCCCTGGTTTGGGCCTGTAGACTGGATGCTCACCAGTAGTTGCATTAATTAGATATTCCCTTTCTCATTTTTTCATGTTTATTTCATCAAATGAAATCCTGTTCATGTGCTCCAAAACAGTCACATGACAAAAACTAAAACAGAGAGAGTAGGGAAAAAAAGTGAGATTTGTTTCAAAAGCACACTCCTGAGACGAGCTAAAATGGTAATTTAGAACCACCCTTATGAATCTGGTAGATTTAGTGTCAAGTTGCTAAATTACCTTAACATAAAGGGGTCTGATAAATGAGGGACATAGCTTTAAGTATTTGAAAAACAAAGGAAAGGCAAGAAAAGGAAAGGAAACCAGAAGGACAAGGGGAAGGTAGCAGGGGAAGGGGAAGAGAAATGGAAAGCTGAAGGGGAAACGGAGAAGAGAAAAGGGGAGG
>NW_010300050.1:34169-35184 GCF_000700745.2 Antrostomus carolinensis | reverse complement strand
GAGGAAGGAAAATCAAAAAGGGAAGGGAAAGCCAAAAGGAAAGGGAAGGAGAAGCAGAAGGGGAAGTAGAAAGGGAGAGGGAAAAGATATCTTTAACCTTTAAGGATGTCTAAACTTAGAAAGCATTTGAACAGGCTTATTTTAGTACTAAGATCTTGAGATTTTTCAATTTTTTTTTTCCCTAATTCCATTCTTCCTGCTATTCTGATCTGGTCCATCATGGCAGTTTATCTCTGATTAACAGTTCTGATGGTGGTTTGTTTTTGGTTGGTTGGTTGGTTGGTTGTTTTTTTTTTTTTTCCTGTCAAAAATTTAGGTTACACAACATCATACATTAAATTTCTTTTTAATTTCTTTTGTGTTTTCTTTGCTTATAACTGAGGGTTTTTTTTTCCCCTGGATATGAACAATGTGTTGTGCCTGAATATTTTGAAAGTAAAATATTTAACTTTTTAATATGAATAACTTTTAAATTCTTCTAAAAGTATAAAATATTTAAACTATGACAAATTAGAAATGAAACTTTTAGTATCCTTAACACCAAAATAAAGCCTTTTACTCCCATGTGTGCAAAACATTTCTCTCAATTGAAACAATGTTTGAACGTTTGATTTGCTAAAAGCATTCTTTCCAATTTTATGATTGGTAAGAAATTAAAAAACTGCTATTTGTCCCAATTCTCACAGTCTTATAATTGGGGGATTATTAATAGATCTAACTTGAACTTAAATAAATCAGACATATGTGCTAGAAGCTGCTGAATCTAGTGAGGTTTCTTCTTCACTACCAACAGAGGTGAGGCTGCTGCAGTTCCATGCCCCCAGGTCCAGTCAGTACCAAGGCTGAGCATGTGTTCCAGGAAGGTATACACATCAATATTGTGCATACATGTGTACACAATATACACATAACAACAAGGCCAGCTACACAAATGAACACAGGTAGAAACATGTAAATTCTTGAAACAGAGGCAGAGAATTGGACTAGCTCCTTCTTGAAAACCAACGGTGAAGAC
>NW_010300050.1:0-34129 GCF_000700745.2 Antrostomus carolinensis | reverse complement strand
GTTATTAGGAGGCAATGACTCATGACTGTTGTACCTTATTTTGTCCTTTGTCACTATCAAAAGAGTTTATGTCCCAGAAAATATGTTGCTCTTTAAGTACTATACAAGTAGCTGCATGCTGTTCTTAGACCACCCCTTAACATCAGTTCTCCAAAAGAAACAAGTGCAGCTATCTCAGCCTCTCCTTGTAAGTCATGTGTTCAAGGCCCCTGACAAGCATAGCAGCACACCAGTAGATCCAATCCAGTTTCTTAACACTCTTCGCAAGCAGGACACAAGTATTCCAGATAAAACCTTACCAGCACAAGGTAGAGGGGGATAACAACTTTGTTGAGTCTCTTGGCCCTGCTTCTTCTAAAGCAAGTTCAGTATGTGGTGTGCTTTATTTGTGAAAAGAGTTGAATGTGGACTCAGATTCATTACTGCATTCAGAGTTTTGTCCTTGAAAAAATTAATAAGTTTTACGTTTGCTTAATCAAATGTATCAAGGTCCCTCAGAACTGAAGATTGTTCTTTCATTGTGTAAATTACTCCCTTTGCTTTAGCATGTCTACAAATTTACTATGGGTGTTCTTTGTGTCATTGTCCACATCACCAATGAAAATACTGCACAATATGGGTCCCAGTATCTCCCTGGTACTATTATCAACCAGCAACAGGACACGAGCTCACTGATTCTCACCTTTCGAGACTGGCAATTCATCCAGTTTTTAACACACAAAGCAGTGCTTTTTTCCAGACCTCAGCTTCCAACTGGAAAAGCAGTGACAGATGGTGTCACAAGACCTACCAGCACCCAGCAGTGTCAAAATCACCACTGTCCCCTCATCCATAAAGACAGTAGTTTCACTTGCAGAAGGCAAGGAGTCTGGAATTCATATTGACTTCTCCTAATTTCTGTCCTGTTCTTTATATTAATGGAAATAGATTAATTCCATTAGTTCAAGATCTGTCTAAGAACTGAGTGAGACTTATTAATCACAATTTCCCGGGTCCTTCTTGCTCTCTTTAAAGAAATATATGTACTATTAACCTTACTCTGGTCGTCATGCCCCCCTCCCAGTCACTATATTATTTCTGTATCTAATAGACAAGAGCCTTGCAGCCAGCCAGCATTTTCATCATATCCAAGTGAATCCTGTCAAGCAGATGGATATGAAGACATACTGCTATTCTGAGTAGTCCCTAGTCTAGTGCTCTCCCACTGTTGCTGGTACCATTGTTGAAGTGATACTTGCAGAGATACTTGTCTCTCTGCAGATACTGGAGCTGCATTTTGTCTGTATTTACTACTGTCATATCTGTAGAATCCATTCCTATTACCTTTTAAGTCTCAAGTTAGTTTTAGTTCCAACTGAGTTTTGACCTTCCTGATTTTGCTCCTAAATCCCTAGTAATACTATTATGCTGCTCTCATTTCATGGTCTTGTTTCTACTTCTTGTATACTTTCTTTTTGCATTTCCGTTCATTGAGAAGATCTTTCCTTAGCCAACTGGGTCTTTTGATGAAAATTCAAGGCTTTCCACACAGAAGAATATTTTGCTCCAGATTTCTTTTTTCTTTAAAACTCAAATGTTTTGTTTTGTTTTGTTTTTTTTCTCTATAGTAGCTTCCCAGGCATTCTGTCAAGAGGAAATTAGCTGTCTGCCCTTCTAAAACCTTTTTCTAATCTTTCAAAACTCATATATAAAAATCTAGAGAGTTCTCTTTCTGTTAAAAGACAGCTGGAAATCAGAAGATTGCCAAGCAGAAAGGAAGCAGAAACTGTACTTTCTGTAATGCAGTCAACAGTCCTTAATCAGGCCCAGGATCCTGAGGGCTCTAAGGTAATTCATTCCACTCTGCTAAATGGAAATTTTTTAAAATAACATCACATACTTTTATAACGTCGTCTCTCCAGGGTTCTTAAAGTGCTTTGTCATAATTAATTAATTAGCTAAGCTTTGTAACATGACTTTGGCATAAAATACTACTGTACTCCAATCTAAAAATGACTCTGCTCATAATGAATATATATATATATATATATATATTAGCAGAACAAAGGTGGTGTGCCTGTAAGTTTTCCTAGTCTTTCAGTTAATGTCTAAGGAAAATGAGATTAACTGCCTTTTAGTGATGCCCATCTCCCTTCATTGGCCAGAGACTAGAGGATTACCTTAAGCAATTTACCTATATCCAAAAAGGAACTCTGTACTAAAGGTCCATTATTGCAAAATCTGACCACATATTGTAGCAGAGGGACACTTCAATAAATTGAATGGTAATGATAGAAAATAAATTTTTCTTCTTGTTTTAAAAAAGTATTATTTACAGCTAAGATGCTATCTTTTTTGAGATTCAAAAGCAGCAAGCGGCAGACTACCTTGGAATAAGCAGGTGATTCTGGCACTCACCTAGAAAGTGGAAAATACAGATTTTAGGAGCTCTTCTTCCAGGCTGAAGCATGGTCCTGAGACACAGTCCTACATCACTGATGAGAACTGAATATTACAAAATACATATGGGATTTTTTTCAATAACTATTTCTGTTCTGACTGTTGTGTTATAAAAATAGTATTTGTTGAAAAGTTCCTGTAATAGATCTATAAAACATAGATGTGAAAAATCAGGAAAAACAAATGTTGGTTATTAAACTAAGCCCTTTCCCATGACACAATTCAAAGGCATATATATGAAAAGGGAAATTTACTTTTCTAGAAAAGAAAAATAATTCTATATATAATTCTATATATCCATACAGTAGACATTTAGTATTAGGTTCCAAGAATTCATAAGCTGTCTGATTTCTCCAGCAAACATCCTGCTATAGTAATATATGATGCTGTAATTTCTAGACATACAGAAGGATTAGATAAGGGACAAAAATATATGCACCCTTTTCATGTACACAACTTAATTGCAGAATTGTTAGTTCTGCTCATATGCCAAATGCTTTAAATCGAGAAGAAACCTTTCTTTCAATGCAGTATTAAGGCTAGGGTTACCAAACATGTTAATTTCATTTTCATTGGTATGGTTTCATCACGCCATCCATGACCATAGTTCAGATAGACATACTCAGTAACTGACTTTCTATTCTTTTCTAAAGAAGAAACTTAACTATTTTTTTAATAGTAATTTACTAATGTTTCTTTTAGTTTATGTAATTTTCAAGAACAAAATTCAAATAGTCAAAATGTTTCTAAGGCAATATTAAGGAAATGATCAACACAAAACTTTTATAGTTATAGTTCAAATAGACTGAAAAGAGAAACTCCCTGTTATTTCAAAGTCGAATAGTCAAATAAAACATCTTTACAAATATCCAGTATGATCAAATCCATTTCTGTACAAAATGCTGGCTTACTTGTATTAAGCTCAGATTTCTTTGACTGATAAGAAAAAGTGTACAGAACCCAAAGGCATCAGATTTATAATTTAATACACAATATTTTGATTAGTGGATTTTGCTTCCACAGTTTGGTTGTGCATTTTATCTGACTTTCAAAACTCTTTAGAAGCTAAACCTTCTTAAAATATATTGAATTATATGCTGTAATCCAAAATGGACATAGATGGACAAAACTTTCTATTTAAAGGTAACTCTTCAGCACGTCGCAAAATTATATAAGCTTTATCTGACATGGAATGACTTATGAAATTAGTTCAGGATAATTCCGACTGTTATCTTTTTATTATGCTCAGTCTTTCATCTGTGCACTCAGCTCAATGTACCTAGCTTGTATGAAAATATTAAAAACTATAGTGCAGAATACTTTCTATAACTATGCATTTATAAATGGTTTTATGAATAATAGCTACACATAGCTATCCAAACTATCAGGATGCTCCATAGAATAGTACTTAATTTGTCAATTAACCAGTCAACTCATACACAGAATAGTTCCCTTAATAGGCAATGAAAATACATTTACAAATCTTGAAAGGCAAATGAAAGCAGAGTGGGGTTTCTGCTGAAGTAAAAGAAAGTAAAAGCAGTCGCAAAAAGGAAAAACAGTGTATCAAAATAAGTAATCTTGTATAAAAATCTAATGTAAATTTTAGCAAATATTTTCCTTTGTATTCTGTTCTCTAGCTTTTAATGCTACTTCTGTAAAGTCTTACTCATTTCATTCCAGTTAAATTTTAGTGGGTTTTTTTCAGGACTACATTGTCAAACTAATTTTCTGTATTTCCCAGTATATATTTTAATTTAATTTGCAATTTATGTTCTTTTTACAGCTCAAATGCATGAACTCTTTCAAGTTGTTTTCAAAGACTGCTGGTTTTAGCAAGCAGAGGTTTTAATGTGGCCTTTATCTGAATTATTGCTGACGATGCAATATCTATTTCTTTAGTCTGAACGAGGTCTCATTACTGATATTTTTCTAGAGTTGTATATACTGTTTTTTCTTAAGAAAGTTATAATATCATATATTATGCCTGTGGCTAGTGTTACTATTGTCTATGAGCAAACATCAGAAAAATGTCATTTAATGGAGAAAGTTAAAATCATAAAGTAGCTTTAAAATCTATACAAAATATAAGTTTTATATATGTTATTTAAGTATCTTTTTTAAGCAAAAGTAGCTTTATATGTGAGCATTAAGGAAATTGTTAACACATAATTTTTCAGAGTTGCTTTTTAAGGGAGGTATGTGCCACATGATTATAACTTTTTTTTTTACATAGCTTCCCTTATGGAATAAAAATTTAGTCTGTGCTTTTTTGTTTCTGGAGTTAAGGAACTGCAAATAGAAGTAAAGCTGAGGAGAACATATTATGGAAGTGAAAATTGACAAAGTATGAAGTACAAAACATATTCTCTAGCACCAATTCAAGCACTTTGAAAACTGCTGAAAACTGTTCCTCCAAACCACAGTTAGAAGCAATGGTGGAGTGTAGTAGAGAATACATTAATAAAAGTTATGCCCAATGTAAAAACATAAGCAATTAAAATCAGGCAGCTGGTTTTGGGTGACTAGCAGGAGGTAAACAAGAGGAGATGAGAGCTGATCATGCAAGAGAGAGAAGGACATAATTAAATCATAAGTAAAGGTATTGTGGACTAACTTTCAAATCTCTGATTTTATCTAGAATAAATTACTTCATGCACCTCACCACTTGCCATAAGTGAAAGCAACTCACAGAATTCACCCCCGCTGTGCCTGCAAAGAAAAATATGTGGGAACTTCAGAAGAGAAAATTCTAACCAGCATGATCTGGGAACAGATTTTTATTTTTTTTTTTTAAGTTGTCAAGATGTTACCAGAAAATGCAGGGGACTGCATCCAAGGTCCAGAAAGTCTCTTATGGTTCTTTGCCCATAAAAATATGAGAATTAAGAATGACTACAGTGAGATCAAAGATCTCTCTAAAATAGTGAGAGAGATCTACGCTCATATCTACAAGAGTGGCCAAATGCACATACTTAATGAAAAACATAAACACAGGGCAACTATGGAGCGATGCTTTTCTAAATACTCTGCCACTTTGGATTTGTACCTCAGGGACTTTCTTTCTTCTTTTCCCTTGTGCTTACTATACTGCCTAGAAACTAGGTAAGCTTTTAGCTTCCATCACAGCCAGTGCAAGGATCTTCCATTCTTTATGAAGTAAGTAAAAATATTGCATGATGTGTGATACACACCTATCAATGGCTATGAAGGTCCCAATGCACAGCGTAGTGAACATCATACAGTGGACATCAAAGTGCTGTAAACCAAACCTGTCACAACATTTCTGAGGCCACAATTTATGGATGCAGAAATATATTTGGAGGACTTTCATTATTCAGAATGACAGGACACAAAAATAAAGACATAGCTGTCTGACAAAGTGTGCAACTGAGTATACAACTTGCATCCCAGGATCATACAAAAAACATAATAAAACTGCATCTGTAGATGTGTTACAAAAGGATAGCCTGATGTTAAGGAACAAAATTCTGTTCTTATATTAGGATATCACAGCATGAAACACAAAAAACAAGTACATCTTCAGATCCACAAGAAAACTTAAAAACTTTAAAAAGTTAAAGTGAGTTCCTTACCTAAAACCCAATCAGCTTTCAAAGTGAACCCATACCCTTTTTATTTTTAACAAGATAAATAATTATCAATGGATTTCAGGTTGACTAAATTTCTGCATGAATACTTCCAACATCTCCAGTAACAAAAATGGGGAGCAAGATTAAAAGTTATCTAAATATTTGGCAGGAAACTTCTAGCAAGGGTTAGAGCAGAAGGTAGAAGGGATACATAGTATGCTGCCATGTATGGCAAGTCAAGAGGACCAGATATACAGGGGGACTATAAATTGTATTGCTGACTCTGTCAATGAAGGCAATAATAAATGAAGGCAATAAAAGGGTAGAACACTTTTTACTAAATGGTTATGCTTTTTTTATCTGAGCAGAATTGTGACACAAAAATATTGTAATTCCAATAGGGTTTTCAATGGAAATGGTTTCTTCTGTTCAAGGTGGAGACTCCTATAAATGTCAGCAAGACGTGAGAAGGAGGAAGAAGCCTCAAAATTTACCATTTTTCAGTGTATTCTTCTGACAGAGCACATTGAAAATTATTTGAGCAGTTTTTATTTCATTTCAATAGGATAAAGAAATACATTTTGAAACCTTACAAGTTAATATTACATTCAGTTGTTTTCTGGATAGGTCTAATGACAAAGCCATTTAAAAACTGAAGCATATGTGAACTACAGATGAACAATAAAAAATACATCTACACACAATATTTCCATAAGAGTCAGAATAGTTTCCTGTCAGAGCAATAAGGGACTGAATGCATGTAATTTACAGAATCTAATCAAGTCAAAGCAAGATCTTTCAAAAGGACAGCTAATACTTTTCCTTAATGTGGTATTTGCTCAATGAAAGTGTTAGATATAAACAGTGGCATTAAGTGCATCTAATAAAAAACATTTAGTGGGCTCTAAAAGCGAATCCCAGGAGACCAGCACTCCAGCGATTCATTTCTTTACTACAGTCTGTGAAATTTTTTGCTGTCTGTGACTCTTTAAGACCAGGTTCAGATTTTGGGGATTAGATGTTGTTCTGTTATGTGTTGTTTTGCTTTTAATCTTCCCTACTTCTGCAGCCTGTTTTTGAAGGCCTGGCAGACTTCACTCCATTTGCTATCTTCTACTCTCTCTCCTCACACTGTGCTTTACCAACTTTTCTTTCTCCAGAAAGAGAAAGTTGTAATATTGTCTGTATTGTGTCACTATGTATGGGATATTGGTGGTTATTTTTTCCTGCACTATGTCTCCTGCCAAAGTTCACTTATTCAGCAGTCTTCACCTGTCACACTGTAAGAAAATAGTAAGTAGGTGGCACTTCATAGGAATAATGTGCCAGCGTGAGTCTTTTAAAATGTAGCTTTTGAAAATGTTCCTTAAAAAGAAAAGTGTCATAGAAGCTATATTATAGCTTGGAAGTAAAATACTCCCCTCATTTCACATGTTTTTTGTGGTTTTTTTTTAATAATATTTTAATAAATTTGGAACCATTTAAGTTTAAAAATTGTGCTTTTGACATGTTACAATCAAATGTCAATAAAGTTCAAAACATAAATGCCCTGAATTTGTACATAGAACAGATCTCCCAAATAACTTTTGACAGTCAGCACATACATTTTTATTAGGAGATGTTGTCAGAATTTTTTATTTTATTTTGATACAAAGGAAGTGCAAACAAAAACATGAAATGTTTTTGCCTACCAAAGGTGAAAATAAAAGACACCAAAGATGTGCTCATATTTTCTCTTATGCTAATGTTTTGTTTCAAGTCCAAATAAAGAGACAGTTTCCATATAACACATCTGACATTTGTTAGAGCCTTCTGCAAGTGCAATTTCTTTTCTTATGTATTCTTTCACAGATTGTATTATTAAAAAGGGAAGAGAAAGAGAGAAGGGGAAATCAAGATCAGATTTGTAACTGATAGAAAAGGATAACCTATTCCAAAAACTTTTAGGAACATACACAGTATTTTCACAGCTATTCAAAGCAGTAATACCTATACAAAGATGCTATAAATTTTGTTCATAGTAATATATTCTCAATGGCAGACTTCAAAACATAAAGATCCAGACAAATGCCTCTGGATGTGACAAGGCCAGGAAAATAGTATTTGGCCAAACATAAGCCAGCACTTTATGTATGACACGAGATATAGATTCACAGTAATCTAAAGCTTCATCATTTAATTTTTTATGGTTGTTTTAACTAAACATAGATCCTCGTTCTGAGATAGACTGCCACAAAAAGGTCAAAACACAATCTGGAGAAATGTCCTCAATTACATGCTTTCAAAAGTCAAATTACACTGTAAGACCAAGAATCAAATCCTTCAAAGAAAACAAAAATCATAAAATCATAGAATGGTTAGGGTTGGAAGAGACCTTAAAAATCATCTCGTTCCAACCCTCCTGCTATGAGCAAGGACACCTTCCACTAGATCAGGTTGTTCAAAAATATAGTAAAACTACTCATTAGTCATGCATATATCAATGGTTATCAACAACACTCCCTAAAATTATTTTTAGTAGTCAGCAAATCAACACTGTCATGGTCTCTATACTATTAAGACTTATATATATATGCCGTATAGACGAAAGTATCTGAGTTCCCAGAACAAGCAAACTGCACTTTCATAAGATTGTCAGGTACAGACCATTGATACAGGAATGGTATTTCAATTTTTCACAATCCACAGTGAACTAGCTAAGTGTCATTAGATCCAGAATCAAATAATCTGTTTTAATGTTTTCATGTGTATAATAGCCTAAATTACATGTATGTTTCATTAAATATATACATTAAGAATTACTGGAATTTGCTAGATATCACAGTTCCTGAAGGATAAAATTTTTATGATCAGCTCTATTGTTCTGTGAGATATCCATCTGTAGACTATTTTGGATAGGCAAATTTACAATCCTAAAATGAAATATGTGTATATGTTTACATTTCCTACTGTGTCTTTTATGTACCAGTTAAGTGTTTATCTTGAGATTAAAAAAAAAAATTTAAAAAGCTATAGTTTTCATATACGTTTTACTACAGTGGCTGCAGATGTATTACAGATTTCCAGTCTTGATTTTGCAACGAAACAAGAAATTATGGCCAGATCATACAACATATAACATTTTTCCACTGTTAGCAATTATTGCACTGTCACCAGTACTTAAACCTAATTCATTCTAACATATATTGTAGGAAATAGTACATCCAGACTGGAACACAGATATTAGCATGTGTTTACATACAGAAATATGATTGCCAGATCCTAGTTTTTTTCCTCTCTCTTTTGGGTAAGTAATCAGTTCTGCTTCCCCTCTAATGAGCACACAGCATTCGCCTCTCCCTCTGCAGTCAGCAAGACGGGATTGAGCTCGTCAGCTCTGAGACAACCAGGTGGGAAGTGATTAACATGAGTCTGATAAGGCTGTGAGCAAAAAATTGGCTTGTATGCTTTACTGGTGCACTCTGATTCTTGCCTCTGCGTGATACTTGGTTTCATTTTTCTTCAACCTTAGTTCTAACAAAAAACAGCTTGGTGTTATGTCCTCAAGGCCTCTTGTTTCAGGAAAAAAATGTTTCATTTTTGCCAGAGGCTTATGGCACTGAAATCCATTATCTCATTTTCTCTTTTGAATGCTTCCAAGATAAGAGGTTCCATTACATGAATGCTCAGTCCCAGTCAGAGGAAGTAAGATATTCTCTTAACTGTTCTCTTAAGAGTAGTTTCCTAACTTACAGGCTATGATACTGTCAGCTGATAACAGATGAAGCTTGTAGTTCTAACACATTACACAGAGGTAAAAGCATTTCTGATTTGAAATTGAGGAGGGAAGAATCACTCCATGAAAGATGCACCTTTTAAATAGAAAGAAAAAGAAAAAAAAAAAAAAAGGAAAAAATATATTGGCATGATATAGCAGACTGCAAGGAAACTAAACTGCCCTGGATGAGTGGTAATCTAAAAAGATATTTTTATATTATTTTCCCTGTATTCTCAATAATAACTAGTATTTTGCTCTGTTTCCTAGAAGTTTGCCATTTTCTTCTTTTGAGCAACAACTGGATTTTTTTGGTAAAAGAATATTATTTTTCCTTTTCAAGCAGGGAGCTTTTGCTAGTTTAAGAGATACATCTTCCAAACAGAAAATGAATAAAATCATGGCCTTACAGGTGAAAGTGATTTTATTTGCAACAGAACTACACTAAAGTTATTATTTCATAAATTTTGTATTTAAAAAAGAAATCAATGAACTAAGGAATTACAAAGAGATTAAAGCTATTGTAAACATCAGTGGGCATCTAGATAGAAATAGAAAGGTTTGCATTGATCTAACATTCAGAAACATTTATTAAAAAGGTATAAATTGAGTGAGCAAACAAAAATATTCCAAAGACAGCAAAAAAATATTTACTGAGGTCAACATTTATATAAGAAAAAAAATATCCATTATTCTAATCCAAATAATCTGTGGATCTTTTTGAACATAATTTAAAATCTTTTTTTTTTTAAGAAAAAATAAAACAATTATAGGTGATTAAATTAAGAAATATAATACTACAAAAGACAATGGCTCATATGTGGGTGGGTGATATTACCATTTCTCAGTGGGTTGTTAAGATTTTTTCCTTTAAGGTAATTATGTCTAACAGAATTGGATTTCAGCAGTTATTTTACATTACATACAGAGATAATAGCAGTGAATATGTTCCATTTACTTTCTTTTTTTTTTGCTTTTCAAGTTCTGATTTATAGATGGCGATTTATTTTAGATTAATTTCGAGATAGTATTTTTTAATTACTTAAAGAGATAATTTGTATGTGGAAAATAATAATAAAAGATGCAAATCTGACTATGATTTAGAGCAGAAGTTTTTTAAACTTTTTATATTTTGTAAAGAACTTTTCTTTAGTTAAAACCCAGAGTCCATTAATGATGAGACCTTTCTCAGTATATCCTTAAGACCATAAACCAAGTGTCATAATACATTCAGAAATATCTCATTTTTAAACAATGAAATTCCTCAAATCTATTTTGAATTTTTCTTTCTTTTTTATTATCTATTTCAATTAGATAATGCAGTGCCTTACCTGTAAAGACCATATTTTAAAACTGCAGTCTATTAATCTGCTCTGAGACCAAATCTGTTAAAGGGAAACTACATTTTACCTCACCATAAGGTTTCTTTCCCTGCGTCTACAAAGAAAGATTTGCAGTAAGGAATTAAGTTCCTGAAAGTGAAAAGATTCATAAAATCCTTTTGAGAATATAAATGTAGTATGTGAACTTGCTTACTTACCTGAAGGTGGACACTTTATCCTTTTTTTTTTTTTTTTCAGTGGAAAAGAAGAGCCATTCCTGTTGGGACTGCTTCCTAGAACTGAAATTTGGCATCATCAATATATTCTATTAATATTACCTATTGAAGTACACCATTGGGACCTGAATGAAAATTATTAACTGATTGCACTAAGCAAAGACATTGTTGTGCTTATCTGGTGGGCAGAAGGTTTGACTTCCTGAACAAGACACCATAAATCAAGATGTGAAAGTATGAGGCCTGTTTACTTTTCTGGGAAATTCTCTGGGCATGGGGGAAAATATTGTTTTATAAAATAACATCCAACTTGGTTCCATTCATTAAATGTACTTTTTACTGCTGATCTAGCTAAATTGGTCAGTTTTTCTTAAGGCATAATAGCCAGTAGCTTAATAGCAGTGCAGATTGCATCTATCCATCTACTCAGTAATGAACATATTTATATCTTTCACAAGGTGAAACATACTCAAATGCACCACTGGAAGAAAATGAATCATTAGCTACATCCACCCAGCTCTAACTCATTGCATGAATACCACCCTGTGATTCTGTTATCTACTGGGAAAACAAACAGTGCTCAAATAATAGCTGCCAGGGAGGCATGCCTGAAAGCTCTGGGCTGCATCTACACTCTGTTAATTCCTTAAGGTATGCATGGGGAGAGGGGTGTGGAGAGAGAGAGAATAAATGAACTGTTCAAGTTCCTTCTTGGAGATGGGAGGCCAGAAGCTGACAACACAGGAAATGACCATTAATTGGCTTCAGATATAGACAAAGTAAAAGAGGACAACCTGAAACTACATGACCAATGAAGCCAGTAGGAACTGGTGTCAACCATGAGAGTTAGAAAGCAATAAATAGTTAAAATGTTAATGCCTTAGTGGGAACACATTCATGTGTGCCCAGCACGGTGAGGAAGCCTGAGTTCCAGATGGCACTGCTAGGCCACCAGCCAGGAGTGGCACACACTGATGGGTCAAAGGGATCATCCTGTCTCTCAGTGCTGGTCACAGCCAGACCAGAGGGGAAAGGGGACAGAAGTAAGTGATGGTCATGTGTATCTTCAGGGCAAAGTCTTTTCCATGTCATTCTGTTTTAATATTTGTAGGTCCTCATTATTAAAATGATTAACTGTAAGGTCTGTGAGAAAATACTGTTCTTTTCATTTGCTGCTTCTTGAATTGAGAAGATTCATGTATTAAAAGAATCCTTTTGGGGGCTTCTTCTCCCCCTCCCCTCTGTAAAGAAACATTATCAAATGCATAACAGGAAGGTAGAGATCCTAACTTGGCTGCTTTCTGAACAAGTTATTGGTACCTCAGGGACTGATGCTTCTGTGCTTCATAAAGTGTTAAGACTGCTGGATGAGAGTAATTTAAAAAAAACTCTGATGTATCCATGTGGAATTTGTAACGATGGAGTTCTCTTGCATTTTAGGCACCTGGTGTTCTCTCAAACCCCATTCTTTAGCTTACAGGAATAACCAGCATGGTAGCATAGTGCACATATGTCCAAGTATGTGTGCTCAGCTGATTTTAAGGTTTAGTGTTTTTTCTCAATGAATATATACTTTTTTCATACACTTTGGACTTTCTCCTCTCAGGGATGTTTAATGATTTTAAGCCCTGCTACCTGTCAAACCTCTATGGATTTTTGTGTGTATGTATTCCGATAATTTCTTTGTATTTTATATGTATTTAGTATACACTTCCATTGCCATATTTTCTGCTTGAATGAACCATTTAATGAATAAATTCCTCAATTTAATATTTTCAAAGACTTCTAAAATAAATTAACAGCTGAAAAAAAAATTCTCTCTTCTTCTATCCTCGTAAGAAATACAGGTATTTCTATGTGTTCATATTTTGAAATTAAAGCATATATTGAGACAGGCTTCAAAGAGAATCTATGAATGTTCAATTTAAGCTATTTTGTATAATAAAAGCAGATGCAGACTATTTAATATCTTCCTTTTCTTTAATCATGGATTTCATGGGAGTATGATGAAGTCCCCATGTAAAGTCTGCAATACAAATACTTAATAAGAGGGACAACTTTGTTAGTTGCAAAACTTATATGTGCCAAAGACCCCAGAATGATCACCGCTTTACACATCCAGGTTTTGAGAGGGGCTGCAGTAGCTGTTTTGTTTCAAACCCACTCTTCACATTCTTCTTTACTGAAACATTATTTATTACACATTTATCTGATGATTCTGACAGCAGTACCTCTGTAAGTTTTAAATTAATCTTATATACAAAGACAATACATACCAGTATATAAAACACCACTAATCATTTCCAATCTGTAATAATAGTGATTAACCTATATTTTTTTTCAAAGCAGCACTGAAGAGAATTATTTTTTAATACATTCTTAACAAGTAATTAATTAGTTGCTGGGAAGAAAGGTGAAAAAAAGGTTTATTCTAAATAAATGCAACAATTCATACAGAATTAATTGTACTATGTGACATGAGGGCATGTGCATGAAAAGCCATGTGTCAGAAATATTTTGCATTCTCCATTTATCCATAAAAATATAATTTAAAAGCAATGTTATAGCTTAGAGGTTATTTTAAGAATAAATGATACAGAGAGTAAAATTAACTTATATTTCCATCTGGCTTATAGTGATATCAGCTTTGTTTAAAATTTATTCAGTAGAATTACATTTTTCCTATATTTAAGATTTTATCTTTGATTCCTAGACATGAATGACTATGCAGTGTTATTGCACAAATACAGTTTTTAATACATTTTTTCTACATTACTTTCCAAGTGCTTCCAGAAAAACAAATTTCAAAGTTTCATAACTGATTGTCAGAAATTTGGCTTTAAAGGATTCTTGTCTACACAAACGCACATAGAAATGAACATGTACACAGATAGCTATCTCAGCTATAAGCAAGCTGATACATCTACAAATACATGGTAGAGTTGTGCGGAGATGTGACCTGGGCACAAACTGCTGTATTGCCTGCAGTGGAAACATTTCCTTTTCCTTACAGAAAAAGATTGTTTGGAGACATTGTTGAACCTTCCACTAAACATCTCTTGCATCAAGGACAACTACATTCTGCATTCTCTGCTGAGCAGGAGTTATTAAATTTGAATAGCTTTTGAATGCATCCATGTGAGTATTAATGATACATTCTTAATCCTTCATTGCTCTGGGAATACAGCTCTTTCATGATAGTACTGTTACTCACAATGTTCAATACCTATTTGTACCATCAAAACATAATATGAATACAACTTGCACTTAGAGAAGAGCATCTAAATGTGTTGTGTATTACATGGATATGTTATCTACTATAGGTTATACAAGGTAAGGCAATAAAAATACTCTATTATCAAAATGGAACAAAATAACTTGAATATAAATTTTAGTTGCTTTAATTGTGTTCTCTCTTGTGGGGTAGGGGGGAAGAGAGAAGAAAAAAAGAGGACAGAAACATTTTAAATAAATTATACTATTCTTAAAATCCTGTAATATTTTAGTAGACTAAGCATATGTAGAATGCTCTTCTGAGCTACAGAGGTAGAGGAATAGAATAAATTACTTCTACACAGGACTCATGCAAAAAACTTCACACGTGAATACAGCTGAAAAAAATTCATACTGAAAACATAAACTTTTTTTTATAATACTAGAACAGTCTTTTCTTTAAAAAGAGAGGTCTGTGGGCAGTATGTACAACTGATTTTAAGGTATTTCCCCTTTGGTCTTGGCAAGAAGAAGTCCTTTTAAAGGAAAAATAATTTGTAAAGAATAATCTTTGGTATTGATTTTTTGTATAAAAATAGCTGATTTTCACGTGCATGTAATAAATTATTTGGCTTTGCCAAGATTTATCATTAACTTTTCTGTTATTTATCAGACATGAAGGTGTTAAGGAATTTTACATTAAGTATTTCTTCTGTATTTAATACTTAAAACACATGGCTGGAACTTTATGCAAGCACCTCTCTTTTGAGATATAATTTGTCATTTTGCAGAGTGGCTTGTTAAGTAGCCCTTTTTGGTAGATGTGTCTAACATTTAGTTCCATGTCCTGCACTTTTTTTTTATGAAGCCTGTCTATTCCCAGCTACTATACTGTACCCTGATAAAGACAGAGGACAACGAAGCAAACTGTGAGTTTCTGTCTTCCTTTGTTCACCAGCCTTTTATTCAATGACTCATCATGTCAAATGTGACACACCAAAAAATATAGAATCAATCATGATAGAACCAAATGGTTCTAAATGCAGAAAAGATAAACAACAGCAAAAAAGTATCAATTCTCTATAACAGTTGAAAACATGTTATAGACAATATTATGATCGTATTGAAAGGTGAAAATAAAATTTTGAAATAAAAAATCTAGAATTCTTGTTCTCATAATGGAAATTCTGAAATATATTGAAAATTTTTCTCACATATAATTTTTTATTATTCAATGTCCCAGTTTTGGTTGGGATAGAGTTAATTTTCTTCCCAATAACTGGTATAATACTATGATTTGGATTTAGGATGAGAAGAATCTTGATAACACACTGATGTTTTAGTTGTTGCTGAGTAGTGCTTACACCAACTCAACGACTTCTCAGCTTCTCACACCACCCCACCAGTGAGTAGGCTGTGAGTGCACAAGAAGTTATGAGGGGACACAGCTGGGACAGCTGACCCCCAACTGACCAAAGGGATATTCCAGACTATATGACACCATGCTCAGCATAAAGCTGGGAGAAGAAGCTTTTTTTTTTTTTTTTTACTCAGCCACAACAAGCAGTGGACAGAGACTTCACACTTCTGTGAGTTAAGAACTAGATGAAAGGCCCTGTCTGGGAAGGAATCAAACCTACACTCTACTAAGAGAGAATAATGAAGACAAAAACTAGAATTTTTACCTTCTGAGGGTACTGGCTCTGGCTTATCAAGACCATCTGAAAACATCATTATTTTAGCCTTTTTCTTTTTGATACGATGCAAGCTGTGGACATGAATCATCAAATTATTCAGCTTGTAAGCGGTCTAAGGAGGTCTCTAGCTCAACTTCATGCTGCAAGTAGGTAAAACATTAAATTCAGACCAGAATGCACAATACCTTAGCCAGGAAAGCCTATACAACTCCTTGTTTATTTCCCATGCTGCATGTAGTACTGTAGAGGCACTCCAGAGTGACACTCAAGTGTGCTGATTCCCCTGTATAAGCTTGACAGCTTCCCCTATAAAGCAGTTCTGCAGGCACTTCTTTCTTTATATACTTATTCTTGAAGTAGTTCCACTTCAGTCTTTTTTGTTCACCACTGTGTCACTTCTGTTCCCATTATCCTGAGTTTTTGGCTCTATGGTTCTACCCCATATAAAACTTCCACACTTCTTTTTTTGAGGAGGCTCTCCTTATCAGTTTGTCTAGCTTGTTGAGAAAGATAATGCTGCCCCACTTAGTTAGGTTGATCCCATCTCTTCCAAGTAGCTATTGACCCTCTAAGAGAGCCCAATGGTTGTAGAACCTGAAGCTCTACTGCAAACACTAGCTATGTAAAAAATTGTTGACTCATAAGAGTCCTCATAATGCCCTTCCTTCTCATTGGTAGGATCAAGTCAAACACTGTCTGAGTCCCCATGCTGTTAAATATTGCACCCAGAGCCCTGAAGACACACTTGGTAATTCCCAGGTCACCCCTGTCCGTATCATTGGTGCCTATGTGAAAGAGCAACAGGGAGTAATATGCTGGGTTAGGCCTCGGTCACCTCTCCACAAAGTCCTGAATGTGAGTCCCCAGCAAGCAGCAAAGACCAGACAAGTCTGGTCAGTAGATGAGGGCCTCTGTCCCCTGGACAGTGACTTTCCTAACACCGTATCTCACCACTTCCTCATAGTGGTCCTGAGTGGCTCAGACTCAGCCACGAGAGATGCTCAGTTTGACAGCTTTCCCAGCTCCTCATTAGCTACTAGGGTGGTGAACATGTTCGGTAACTGCAAGTCATCAAGTGGGGCAGGGTGAAACAATGATGGGACAGCCCTGTGAAACTTCAGCTGTTAATAAAATACACAGGTGGTTGTTTTGTAGAGAATAGAGGACGTTCTGTGACTGAGGGGAGGAAAAGAGAATGAAAGATACATTAACAGTTACTCTGGCTTTGATTTTGAACATGTTTTCTAGGACAGATGTTACAATTAAAACTAAAATATACAGATAGATCTGTCAGTGCATCAGATAATGGAGGAAAATACAATCAGTCATTACCTGCAAACTAGCGGAAAACAATAGTGTTCCAGATACATGGAACTGTATTTTATCTTAATGATCCATTTGCAGATCATGCCCCTACTTGATTTACAGTAAATGGAGAAAAAATTGCCTCAGTGCATGTTACCTTGTTGGTTACAGCCAAAATGAAACAGATGTGCTGTCCTCTGTGATACCACAGGAGCTCTATTCCCTTGGTGGTTATACAACAAAATCATGTCTTTCATAAAATTGTTACAGACAGAGGTCATGGAAAATTCTGAAATTCATATGAAAAAGCAGAACCTTCAACTATCTAAATACTAGAGGATGGTTACATGGCTTCGTTCCTCCATGAGTGTTCTACCATTTTCTCTCTGTACTTTTAATGAAATAACATGCTGAACTGCAGTACATTAGGTTACTGAAACTGTGTTCGTACAACTGAATGAGGTTTATTGCAGTAGCTGTCCTTAATTTAGGAAGATATTGAGACAGATGAGAAATTCCTACTCGCAAGCAACAAGAATAGGGGATAACTCTCTGAGAAGGCTCAATAAATTAAGCACTGAATTGTTTTTGCATACCTTCCAATTTTTAGCTAATGGTAAAAGGCCATGAGCCTGATAACAATTGATCTTACAGCTAAAGGTAGTGAAGATTCCAGTCACCAGGGGTAGGTGTCCCAAATGCAAATAGGGTATGACTGAATAACTCTCCCCTCCCCTTCTGTGTAGGCAAGGTTATGTATTTGGGTGAAGGAAAAAGCACTCTGTTCTAGGAGCATCATCTCAATGCACAAACTTGTAGTTTAGCCCCATCAAGGCTTTCCCAGCAATTGGACAGAGGTTTTAAGAAGCTTGTACTGTTATGTCCTTGGGCTTGCACTGCAGGGCCTGGCATGTAGGACATGGTCATTGAGATAGAGAGGCTGCAAGGGCAATTGTGTAAAGGCAAAAAGTCGTGTCTTCCTTGCCTACACTGGCTTGCATGTAGCTTACACTCCAATTTGCTCTATGTGCACCAAATGCATTTGCAATACAGTGTAATACAACTGAGGAATCGAAACACAGGAATTAAAAAAAAAAAAAGAGTACTTAAGTTCTTTTAGAGCCGTAAGAAGTTTGTATATGGGTTATGGATCATTTTGGAAACCAATTCTGAACAATAAATATGAGTTTTTATCAGCTAGGAGAGAATTATAGGTTTGATTCTATATGACACACTTCTGCTGGCAGACCTCATGGTTCAGTCCCTTTGGCCAGCCAGCACTCTCATTGTTCAGTTCACAAATATGCATGATAACTTAGAGTATTTATTAAATGCAGTTTACACAGAAATATTTATTGGAAAGTGATGGAAGTATGTTGCAGTTATTACCACAAATATGAATACTACTCTACGCTGCACTGGCGCAGACCGACCTTGAGTACTGCATGGAGTTTTGAGTGCCTCAATATAAAAAGGTCATCGAACTATTAGAGTGTTTCCAGAGGAAGGCGCGAAGATAGTGAAAGGCCTCAAGGGCAACAATTAAGAGGAGCAGCTAAATAACTTGGGTGGTTCAGCTTGGAAAAGATAATGCTGAGGGGTGACCTCATTGCAGTCTACAGCTTCCTCAAGAGGAGAAGTGAGGGGGAGGTGCTGATCTCCTCTCTGGTGACCAGCAATAGGACATGAGGAAACGGAATGAAGCTGCATCGGGAAATTTCAAATTGGACATCAGGAAAAGGTTCTTCACTGAGAAGGTGGTTGGTCACTGGAACTGGCTTCCCAGGGAAGTGGTCATGGCACGAAGCCTGTGAGAGTTCAGGGAGTGTCTAGACGATGCTCTTAGTCATATGGTTAATTTTAGGTAGTCCTGCAAGGAGCAGGGAGTTGAACTCATTGATCTTTATGGGTCCCATCCAACTTGAGATATTCTATGATTCTATGAATATCAGATAGGAATTATAGAGCTTTCTAGGATTCAGGGTACAGAACATCTTGGTTATTTTTCTATGATTTAATACTGCTCTAGTATGAACACCACATTAGCAACTCTCCATTGTTCCTCCTGCCAAGAGGGCAAAGAGATAAAGGTACCTCCTAGCCTAGCAGGAAATGAACATTCATCCCAACTGAACCAATATATCATGGTTATTTTTCTACTTTTTAAGACAACATACCAACTCTTTTAAAAGACTGTTAATGGAAACAAGAGAAGGGAACTATAGAGGGGAAAATAAAAAGGGATGTAATGCTTGCCTTTGGAATTCACTTTCCATCCATGGTGTACATGTGCAATATTGTCCACGTTCAAAAAGTTAGACACTTCCTTAAAACATCAGACTACCACTCAGTTTCTAGATGGCACAGCACTGTGTATTTGGTGATCCCACCCATGGGCCCCTGGAATGGACAGCCCAGCCATGAGCATTCTATATGACCTCTGTGCATAAGCTACTGCAAACACACTCTGACAAATGGAAAGCACATCTGAAACATTATTTGACTTCCCATTAAGAGCAGGTTTATCACACAGCTGGGGAAGCCAGTAAAATTCAAAAACTCAAAAATCTGCCTGAACAAGGTTTCCAGGCTGAAAATAAGACACGTTTGGGGAAAAGACAGGTACATGATTGCCCTAGGTGTGAAGGAAGCGAGGGGAAACTTAAGAAAATGAAAACGGGGTAAAAAAATCTGTGAAAGAGAAGAATATCACTGCCTTAATCACAATTAAAAGAACCACTTGACTTCCCTTATATTTTGGCAGGTTTGTTTCATCTTAGTAGTGGCAGCCTTAAAAGCAACTTGAAGTACTATCAAACAAGGCAATGGAAGTCATACAATATTAAGTAACTGGTGAATTCAGCTTTGCTACTTGCTTAGATGATGACAATTCTAACACTATTGAATAAATGCAAAGGCTATTTTTTTATTAAATAGGGTATTGCAAATCTGTCTCTTTTGCTCTCCAGTCCCTTTTCCATCTGGTGTTAAAAAATAAAGTGTGAAAAATCTCATACTTCTTTCTGCAACATGGATGTGACTACTGAGTTTGGTCAGGTACTTCCAGTTCTTAAAGGGGTAAGAAAGAGCAAAATCATACATGATGTGTGTTTACCAACGCATTTTCCTTAGATGGGATTGTTTGATATAAATATTGTATCCTTTCATAAGTGAAAGTTTCAAAATCACTATACTTGTGTTCTTGGCAGTGCAGACTTGTGTGTCAGTTACTAGTAATTTAATGTAGATCTATAACTTAGTAGTACTAGTAGACTGTATTGATATCCATGTTTGATTCTTGAATTCAAATTTCATTATGATGTTAATTTACAATAACTAGGAAGTTGGGAATTTATCTATTTCATATACTTGAGAGCTTTGCACATTTGTATTCAGAGTTAAAATAACATTCCTACTTCTCTGTTTCATTACTATGTTTTAAACTCTATTTCCTTTATTTGATCTATTTATGTATCTGTTTTTGCTTTGAACTATACAGCCTCAAGCACATTTCTTATATCACTGGGCTATATAACTTAATTCAAAGTAGTTATTTAGAACTAGCATAATACCATTAAGACAAATGTTGAGATGTATCTTCCAGAAAAAGATGTAGAGAATTTGGTCCAGCAGCTTAAAAAAAACCTGAAATACATATGTCCAGTACTCTATGAGTATTAAAAGATCTAATTCTGCTAACAAGCAGTTTTACATTAGAAAATGTACTTTAAAGTAAACATTACCATGGAAGGTGTTATGGCACAACTAAGAACAATATCTACTCAATTTATTAAGGACTGAATTATTTCTGTATTAATGGTAAACATACATTCGCTTCTGCAGCAATAAAATCTACAAGACTGCTTTGCTATCAACATCTTTGAAGAATTCCCGAGTTTATATAAAGAAATGTATTTTGCCTAAAATATTGTGGTCAGCTTCACTCTCAGTGACACCCTTTCCTGTAGAAGGAGTATTCTGCTATACTGGATATGGGTTTAAAGCCACATTATTGCTCAATTTGTGGAACCAGATCAGGTTATGGAACTCAGGTAATCTATGTAAAAGCAAAATATCTACAAATATTTCCTAAAAAATAAATGAGAATGAGCAAAAAATATTCCAAATATAATTCTTAAAGAGTTCTGTGTCTCTAACCTGTGTTATATGTTCACATATGAGCCTCTCCGAAAGGAAATTGATACAGACTTTAGCAGACTGTGGCTTTCATTGGGAACTAAAAATTGCTACCTGTTTTCTTGATGGTTACTAATTGTTGAAGTGCTGAAATATTGTACAGTTAATAGAAACTGAACAATTTTATGAGATTCAATAGGTCATAAATATAATAACTAAATCATTTTTGCAGTAGTTATTATAAGCTGTTTTGCTAAGTCCTTACACTCAAGAATAAATGAAACTATTACATTGCAAATAATTGTAGAATTCTTTGTACTTACATTTTCTTTCACCAAATGGTAAGTATTGTAAAGCATTTACATCATCATTAACACTTCCATTAAGAATACTTTACGTTTTGAAAAATAATTATAGATGGACTGTTGGAGAATGACAGCTTGTTTAGTGAAAATTTAGGGAACTTATGATGATCAGATTTTTTTTACTATTAAAACCATTATTTTTTTTTACAATTTTTAATAATAGAATGGAAATGGTGATTCACCATGTGCAAAGAATGCTGCTGAATGAAACACTGAATCTAAAAAAGCATAGAAAATATAGAATTATCTGATGGATAATCCATGAGTGGCCAATGATTGGCAATTAGACTTTCTGAGCCAAAGTTTATATTTGGTCTATTTTGTTTAACAGATAAAGAATTGTTCTTTAAATCTATTTATATTTTTAGTTTCAAGACCATCCTGTGGCAATGAGTTCCTCCATTTCACTTCTGCTTTCTACTGGCACCTATATTAAACGTGTGCATGGGACTTCATCTGGATCTTTGGTTGATCATATTAAATCCATCAAAGTAAAACATGAACCCTCATTAAATGTAAGACTATTGAAAGGCAACAAAAATTTTGCCATGCAGTTCAAGAGCAGAATCATCTAAAAATTCTGTAACATGGATAATTTTTGACCCACCAGGAAAAAAAAAAAATTATAAGTACTAAAACAAAACACTTCAATTATATTTATATTCTCTCCCCCACATTTTTTTTTTATTATTATAGATAAAGAGACAGCATGCTAGATTTTGTTTCTAATCAAGAAATAAGCTACAGAGGAGGAAGGAATAATGGATTTAGGCCTTTTAAACTCAAAAATTAATTAGAATTAAAAGAAATTACAATTTAAAAACACTCTGGTACATGGTAAGGAAAACATAGAACTATTAAATTATTGTCATATTATTGTCATATAGACTTTCAACATCCATTCTAGTCCTTTAAAGAAACATGACTGAGATCTTAAGGTTTTGGGATTAATCCATGTATATTATTCATACTTAAAGGGGATTTATATATCACATCATATTAAATTGCTCCCTATAGAAATATGTCTTAACACTCTCATTACAAAAAATATTGTGATTTTCTCATGTTTTAATCAGGTTAAGATAAATCCCCTTTCTTTAAAAATCATAGTGTAAGCATTGTTATAAACATAATTCAGGGAATGATTTCTTTAAGAAGTTCGATTCTTTTTCTATCTGAAAACTTTTTTATTATACATAGATATACAACATTGAAACTCAATTGGTATAGGATATCATATTTCACCTGAACTGGAATTTCACTTTTGGTGGTAATTGCTACTGGGTAGCATAGATACCATGTAAGGACAAGTAGACTTTGTAGAGGAGAATAGGAAGGAAAGTATAGTCAGATTTTTGGAAATGTAATATTTTTCATGTTTTGTCTCTCAATGAGATGCTGCTGAGCATCTTAGTTAACTTTATCATGTAGAGAGAAGCAGAATTAAATATCTTATATGTTTGTAAGGTCCTAATTAGTTCTTTGAATGTCGACAATGCTAATATACATTTCCACACATTGCTGTACAACATTTAAGTGGAAAGATCATTACAGAGAACAAAATGACATTTTGATAAACATTTAAGGAAAAAATAGGAGTTGATGTAGGTGCACCTCTAGATCTAATATTTTTTCTCCTCATTTGAATAATTCTGAAGGTATCTTGCACAGTGGCACACAAAGTAAATAAACCTTTGTGATTGTAATGGAGACATATAGAAACAAGTGGACAGCAGCTGTGCTAAGGAGGTAGAAAAATATTAATCACTCAATGAGGGTAGGTACCTCCTAAAATTAGGGTATTGCTATCAACCTGGACCTTCTGTACTTAATCTTCTATTATAGGTTGTTATTTACCTTTTCTCAGTTTTCTCTAAAGTAGTGCTTCAAATACTCTAAGTAGTACTGTGCATGAAATCAAATAAGCTGGTGGCTATATGAGCACAAACATCCATTAGGCTTCCTATGTGCTTTCAGCTTTAGGACTCAAATCCTGAACTACAAAACAAACAAGGAAGCAAGTGCTGCATCTGGACATTTTAATTGCATGGACTGTGTCATGTTTTCGTATTGTTTACTGAATTCCTCTATTATCTGATGTTGGTGTTTTGGATAAAGGCCTATCGTTAGATGGGAGAAATTACTGCATCTGATTTAGTTACTTGATAATTCAGAAATTGGTATAGGCTCAAAACAATGGAAATGGAGTACATTTTCAGATGTTCTTTAATGTAACACCTTTCCTTTGCTCATGAACACCAGGAAGCCAAAGCAACATACCTTAGTAGGGGGTAGGAGAAACAGAACATAAGCAATCCTACTGTTCAGTACTACCTGTTTATAAGAAACATATTTGAGAAAAATGTATTTCAGTTTTGGTTAAAGGTTTGTTTCAAAGCCCATTATAAACATCAGAGGTCTTTGACTGTGTACATTATGGTTTAGATCCAGCTATAGAGAAAAAATAAACCAAATATAGGAAGCTTTGTTACTTGCAAAGTTCAAATATCAGCTATATTCCAATTTTGCTGCAGATATTCATTGGAGACAGGAGCAAGTGCAAGTCAACAGAGTACTTTACAATGTTTATCTTCTAGACTTTTCTTATACTGCACTGACTTATTTTTCTCACTTGAATTTATGTTTATAATTATGAGTATTCACTGTGTGGCCAGCATCACAATAACATGAGTGTTTATGAAATAATGCATAATGCTACCAGTGAAGATGTTTGGTGCAGTGTAGGATCACTACTCTAATAAACTGACCATTTTAAGTGACCTTTAGTTTGGCAGGCAATGTCTTCCAATCAAATTAAAAAATAAAAGAAGCCAAAAAGCACAGTTTCTAGAGTACCACAATTTGACTTGGGAACAATAACAATAAAACTAGAGATGACAAGTTGCTTAATGCAGTACATTTGAACTTACTCCATTATGCAGCATACTTGTGCTGATATCTGTACTATTGGTTACTTGGTGTGAAAAACAATTTACCTTATTATTGCTTAATCCTTTCCAACCTACCAAAAGAAGTAGCAGTATTGTCTTAAAACTACATCTCACGTATATTTTGTCATCCCTGTAACAACATGTAGGGATAAATCCTCAGCGATTTTAAATGATTGCAGCTACAATTAAGATAATTGGTGAAACTGAGGTGACAGGATTGTTAGATTGATGTTAAAAGCATTTATCTTGCCACAGCAGTAAGTATGTAGCCTGCTTGTCATTTCAACTTTGGAGACCCTTGAAATAATGCAATTTTATGTCCTCATTATTACATCATAAAGGTGTGATGGTATACTGGTTTTGATTTTATTAAAAAAAAATATATATTTTATTCCTTTCTGAAAAAAATTGATTTCTTAACCAGATTTCAGCATTTAAAACAAGTTTCCAGTATGTTATATTAATGAACAAGCCATTAATTAAATCAGTAATAATTACAGAGTATTTTCACCAGTGTGAAACTTTTAGGTTTTTTATTCAATGGATTTGATCCTTTTCTCCAAAAATTGTAATATATACCAGTGTTACTGGGAAATTTAAATCCTTTTACATATTACAGGAACAGGTATGATTTCTAATGAAGAACAAAGTGTCATTATAATAGTACATCTATATTGCATCAGTAACACAGTGAGAATTATTAATTTAATGACACACAGGACTACACTGTAAACTATTTTTTCATGGACTTTATTTTCACAGTCTTTCACAAATAATTTAAGAGTCTTAGCTGCTTGGGATAGAATAGACATGTTGACTGGTTTTTTCCCATCACTACTGCTGGTAGTCACCTTGTGGGGTTGTTCAATATACTGCATCACTGAGACTTTGTTGTGCAGAATGTTTTCAGACATTCCCTTTTCATGTCAGTGTTAAAAAAGCTGATATGAGTCAGCAGAGTGAAAAAGATACCTTTGGTAGTCCTTCATCAGGAGTAATAAATGGATCATCCATTAGATTCACTAACAATGCAGAAAGTCATTGTCTCTCTTTTTTATTTTTATTCTTCCTGTGAAAAAAACAAAACTGGTTTAGTCCATGGAACAGTGTCACTAGGTCAGCTTTTTATTCATTACTGAAAATTCATCATTTACACTAATGAATAAGAAATTATTTTGTGTGCCAAATACATCAAAGAGTTTCAAGTTTACCAGCTCATGACTGCTACAGGGCCAATAATACTCTTTTAGTACAAAAATGCACACAAGAGCGTGATTGTACATTGTCTCTCCTTGGCATATTCATTAACATCTCATGCTGCACAATGTCATAGTAATAACATATTTTTATCAGCTCTAACCGAATTAGCTTTTGCCTAGGAATAAAAGTACAAAATTGGATATTCACAGAAAGGGCTTTGTCTTATTATTCTGAGAGATAGGCAACTGCTAGTGACTTGGGACTTTGCTGATATCCTTGTTATAATTTGAAGACATCCAAATACGATATGCTCTGACTTTGAAGACAATCTGAGAAAGCAAATGTATGATTAAGTTTTGACTTAATAGAAACTCTTTACTAATGTGATTTAATGCATTTTTCAAAAATACGTTAATCTCAAAGGCAGCAAATATTGATAGCTACTAATATAATTACCTGTGATATCAGATTGGGCTAGGTGACAACTTGATTGAGTCAACTCTATTTTGAAAAATACTTTATGAGATTTATCTAATCTTATTTTCCTACTTATAAAGATATCTATTGGCCAATAGATGAATCTCATTATTACAGAACATTTTACATTTAAAACATTCAAGTCATATTTTTGTTTTTTCAGCATTATTACTATTGCTATTATTATTATTTTGAAAGGAGACAGTCAATTTGAGCAAAGAACTTCTAGAAATTACTCAGATTCACACATTTTTTGTTCACAAAGTTGATGTTATTTCTAATACCCTTGATTAACTCTAGGAATATCTTTGCAGAAGTGTATGGTATTGAGAAATGTTGACATAAAGCTCTACTCGGCTTCCAAAAATGTATTTCTGTATTTTTACAGAACAAGTTATTGTAGATATTTGAGGCAGGTTTCCTAGTGTGTTTCCTGATATGATCTCAGATATTTCTATCAAGAAGAGGAGAATAAACAGATTTATCTTCAGCAAAAACAACATTTTTTAATAAACCCGACAAACTTTACTCCATTATAACATTGTCAAAACTAGATGACATTTTTCAGGAATTTGAAAGTCCTTCACTGACATGTTAAAGATTTCAAAGCCATTCTAACATAGCTTAATTGTACTGTAAGTGACAAAACTTATGCTATCTCCACTGTTAATTAACAGTGCACCTTGAGTTCATCTACTTTGCTCAAACAAGATAAAGGAAACTACTCGCCTAACTCTCTGAATGCCTGAAGGCTCTTTGAGAGCACTACGTACCCTGCTCTGACATGAGCACCGTGATATGCCTGATCTCTTGGACATTGCTGACAAATCACGAAGACATCATTTGACAACAATAATGCTAGAGTTATCCACTGTCTCTTAAATAAAGCAATTGCAACTGCTCTGAACTGATTATTCACTTCCACCCAGCTTCAAATATTTAATATTTCTGTCCTAATGTCACTGTCTCCTGGCAGATTTTTCCTCCACAAAAGGCACATGTTAGCTATGTTGTGTTGAATATTTGTATTGTTCAATATATATTGTATGTAGGCTGTATTGTACACAGTGTTACTTGTCAGAGGGTGACACTGAATCCTTGACAGAATATAAAGTATAAAGATTTCAGCAACTAGGAATCCTAATGTAGTTTAAAAATTAGCATTTAATATTACAAGAGTGTTTTAAAAATTAGTCATGTTGAATATCTTTTTACAGTCATGAAACAAAACTAAGTTTGCACTTACAAAATCCACAGGATAAATTTGACTGCAAGACAACACAGAAGTTCAACTAGTTTAAATTACTGGTCTGGGTACTGGATGAAGCATTTCTGTACAATACAGTCTTAGCTGTGCCAATAATAAGCAAATGGCAAACAGTCACAGTGAATGAGGAAAGGTAACCCACCCTGTGCTCTGAGCTCCTCAAGGGCCTCTTGTTCCTGGTCCAGACAGACTCAGCTCAGGGGTGGCTAGTGTGCAGATAAATTGCAGGAAACAAAAACAGGTATGGTTTCCTTAGTTACTTTTCACAGATCTGCCTCAGTGTAATCATAGTTCCCCAGGACTCTGGAATGCAGAATGATGAACGAGTAATTGTGGACAGTCTGGGACAAAAAGTTCTAATTAGTAATACTGTGAGGACTCCACTCTCCTGGTATCTTGACTATGCAGTTTCTTTCTGAGACTACCAGTGTTTATTAAGGATAATAGAGAATGAGGACCAGAAAACATCCTTTTGCTGCACTTATTTGTCATGTATTGATTTGGCTCCCTGCTATCTAGGTAGGTTAAAAATTAGAGACTATAGACAGTTTGAGGAGAAAAGGTTTTGCTTAACTTATTGTTGATACGTGAGGTGGTTTCAGCCTCAGCTAAGACCACGTGGTCCTTCACTCACACCCTGCCCCCCCGTGCCAGTGAGATGGGGAGAGGAACACAACAAAGGTCTTGTGAGTTGAAATGAGAACAGGGAAAGCTCACTCATCAATTATGGGCACAAGCAAAACAGATTTGACTTTGGGAAGAAAAATCAATTTAATCTGTTACCAGTCAATCAGAGTAGGATAATGAGACATAACAACCACACCTTAAAACACCTTCCCCCCACCCCTCCCTTTTTCCCGGACTCAATTTACTTTGCTCCCAATTTCTCTACTTTCTCCCCACCAGCAGCACAGGGGGACAGGGAATGGGGATTGCGGTCAGTTTGTCTATGTCACTCTTTCTGGCATGAGATCCCTCCCGCAGGCTAAAAGAGTTCAGGAACAAAGTGTTCTAATGCAGGCTTTCCACTGAGTGACGGACCTCTTTGGGAACAGGTCACGGCTCCAGCATAGGGACCTCCACAGGATAGAGACAAGTCTCCAATCTGGCGCACCTCCTTCTCCTGCTCTGGTGTTGAGCGTCTGGGGTCTTCCTGCTCTGTCATGAGCTCTTAATGTAGTCACAGCTGCCTTTAGGCACAGCCTCCCACTCCAGCATGGAGTCCTCCATGGGTATCTGCTCTGCCATTGAACCTCCATGGGCTGCAGGGGACTTTCTCTCCCTCCACTCTTTTCCTTGCTGAGCTGGGTGTCTGTAGTTCTCTGTCTCCTCCCCTCCTCCTCCTCTGTCTTCATGTCATAAGTGGTTTTTTGTTCTTGTTGATGGTTTCCTGATGACTCTCTTTTTCCTTGCCAAACTGGATCTTCCCCTTATAAATATGCATTTGAAGAGATGTTTCCCTATCGCTGACTGGTTCAGCCTGGTCTGGAGGTGCATCTGCCTTGGAGCCAGGGGAGTTTCTTGAAGCTTCTCACAGGGGCAATCACTATAGCCCCTTCCCCTACTAACAAAAACACCTCCCCCCCCAAACCCAACACAATATGCAGTAACTAAACTATCCTTTTGGTCTGATTTGAATATAATACAACTGTAGATTTAGTCATGATGAATATGAAGAGTGACTTCATTCACAGTATGAACATCTGAATCACTCCCTTATGTTCACAGGCATTGTTGCAAGTGAGCTGGCATTAACAAATACAATAGTGGTAAAAATGCAATAATTCAAATTCTGAATATAATTCTGAAAGTGTTACTGTATCAGTTAGTAAAGCTACATTAAGCAAACAAAATCCACCATCTAACAACTTATTATGGAAAGATTATAGTAGTACATTTCTCTCCTTACATGGTAATTTTTTTTTCCCTCCTTTTTAAATAGACAAGAAGTTATTCAGTTAAGGTGGAAATGCTTTCACTTCCCTCTGCTGCACTAACAATCTATGAATACAGAACAACAATAATTCATAGATTTCCTGTGAAGTATACACTTCAGACAACTTTTATTTCATTTCACTTGGGGATATTGTTAAAAATACAGTGCTGATACAGTGCATATAGAGCTAGATGTTTGATTTGTTTTCAAGATAAGTGGTGTCAAGTGTATCTACACACATATGAAAAGAAAAAGAATTTATTGAAAAATACAAATGATACCTTGCGGGACAGTTAAAGCCAAAGAACTCAGAAAAAAGGTGAAAATTCTATCCTTATCAGGTCTCATTATGTCTAGTTATTGCATTTCTTTTGGTATCTGAGATAACCTACTGCTCTGAGAGCCCCAGTGAAACTCCGTAAAAAAATCAAGACACAACACTTTGAATTGAAATTATGCTTAAATGTGTATTCCTTCATAAGTGTATATTTGAACCATAAATTCAAGTTTACTTTTTTATGCAAGTGTAGTTTTCTCAACCAATATATACTTGTGGGAGCAGATAGGATGGATATCAAAGTGTTGAGAGACAACTGATGTCATTGTCACACTGCTTTCTATGGCCCTTAAGAGATTGTGGAGACCAGGAGAGGACCCCAGTATCAGAACAAAGGAAATATTGTGCCTGTCTTTAAGAAAGGGCAAGAAGGATGAGCAAGGATACAACAGAGTAGTTAGCAGAACTTCAGTCCCTAGAAAATTCCAATCCAGGTCATTCGAGTCACATGAAACAGAGGCAGGTTACTGGGACCAGCCAGCATGGATTTATGAAGAGTAAAATCATAGAGCTATCAAGAGTAAGATCATAGAGTTATTAAGAGTAATACCATAGAGCTATGATAAAATTATTAGATCCATGAATGGAGAGCAATTGAAATAATTTGCCTTGACTTTAGTAAGGCTTTTGACACTGTCTCCACAATATTTCTGTATCCAAGCAAAGATATATGGAGAGCAGGAAAACCAGGAGCATAAAAATCTATTTGGATTGTCAGGGTCTAGGTAATAGTTTTTGTTTTGTACTATAGAGGGACAGCAGTTAATGGAGTGATTTATCCAGGGAACTGTCTTGGTACCTGTGCTGTTTACTATCTCTAAAGAATGATCTGGAAGAGAGGACAAAATGCACCCTCATCAAATCTGAAGATTACACCAAACATGGGGGAACAACACCAGCTGACATGCTTAGGGACTGGGCTGCCATTCAGAAGAACCCAGACAAGCTGGAGGCTAAGGTAGGATATTTGACAGGGTCATACATATAGTCCTTCATCTACAAAGGAATAAGAACACAGGCTGAGCACTCACTAGCTGGGGAGCAATTCTGCTGAAAAGGTCCTGGTTGTCTTGAAAGACCAAGTAGGTTAACCATAAGTCAGCAGTGTCTCCTGTCAAAGGTAAAGGTAAACAGCATACTCACTGTATCAATGAAGAGCACAGACAGGAGATCAAGTGACTAGCCCCTTTTAACTCAGCACTGGCTAGACCACATTTAGAACATGTCATCCAGGCTTGGACCTCCCAGTGCTAGATAGTTGCAGATAAATGGGATTAAGCTAAGTGAGGGGCCACCAGAATGGTCAGAGTTGGACCATTTACCCTGTGAGAAGAGGCTGAGGAAGCCAGACTTGTTCGTCCTAGACAAGGGCTGGCTTCAGGATAACTCCTGCAAGTTCCTATAAGGAACCAAGAAGGCAGAGCTGGGCTCTTTACTGAGGTGCATTGTGGATATGAGGTAGTGGTTATAAAGTAGAAAAGGCAGATCCCACAGCTGACTTGGGGAAAAATTTTTATTTTACCATGATGTCAGCTAGTGTTCTGATGAAGCTACACAGAGACACTGTACAGTCTCTGTGCTTAGAGGTTTCAGGATCCAACTGTCTAAAGCCTTTCACATCCTGTCCTGAATTTGACGTCATACCTAATTTCAGTGGTTTATTGGTCTAGAGACCTTCTTAGGCCACTACCAAGATGAAAAATTTGATGATTTATGCCCATAGCTTGCATCATATTAAAAAGATAGGGGTATAAATATTGGTGTTTTCAGATAGTATTTATAGGCCACATTTAGTGTCTTCAAAAAGAATAATTTGTAATAAGTAAAATATAAGATTCACTTGACCTAACTACAGCCAGCTAAAAATTAGGTTCTCAGTTTATTTTCTAGTCTCTCTTTCTACTCAGAAGGAATTAAGTATCTCTAAAGGATAATCCATCCCACTTTTAGATAAGTATTTAAATTAAGTGGGGATGGATTATTCCCTAAATATTGCTGTATATCTTAATTTCCTGTAAAGAGAACAGGATTAGCTAGCTTCATCTGTATGCTTCATTTAAAGATATCTATTATTGAATGCAGGAACTGCTACCTTAAATTTAATATGTTTTGTATGCTAAATAGTCTGTATCAAAATACATGTAACCTCTTGCCTTAATACATTTGAATAACACAACTTATCAATGGAGCAACATAAAGCCAGCAAGAGTTATTTTACTTATTAATTTACAGAGTAAATTATTTAGGAAAAAAAATAATAGAAATAAAAAAAAAATATTTTCAACATGGATTTACTGGATTAATTGTATTTACTTTAATTGTACGTAATTGAATACTTCAGTGTTCATAATAAACAATGATGATGAAACGCATATTTGGCAAATTATCAACACATGTCCTTTCTGTGATTTATGATTTATACCTGCTTGCCTCCATGGGCTTCCAGGCCCACCTAGATGCTGCACCACAGCCTCCCCCAGCCCTGAGAGACACCATGGGCAGCTGCCTGTCCCACAGTAACAGTCTGGTTTGTCCAGCTTCATCAATCTGCAGCCGTTATACAGGTTTGGCTCAGGTCAAGCAATGTCCCTGTGGCCATCACGTCAATGTTAGAGCAAGCTGACACCAGCTCAGGCGCACAAGCCCTCCCAAGCACTGAGCACTGCCCGATTAGATACAAGTTTTCATTTAATTATAATATGGCAAAAATCCTATTCATTGGGCTACATTTAACTTCAAATATATCATAGAAACAGTAAGCACTTTCTTTCCACATAGTGTTGATTTGTAAGTGTATTTGTAAAAGTATGCATATATATATATCCTTTTACCAACTTTATTCATGATAAAATTTTGAGTAACATATAAAAAAATTCCATGGTTTAGCTCAGCAATGAAGAAATACCAAGGTATCACACTACAGTACATTTTTAAGGAATATGAAATCAATAAATTAATGCAATCTCATTGATGTGTAATCTGGTTTTGGAGAACAAATCTGCCAGTCATCAGAAGAGTATTGTCACTTCCATAGATCTTAGAAAATCTCTAGCTGTGATCTTATTTTTCTTTAGCTCCGACACTCTTTTTTAGTCTTTGCACAGTATCCTTCAGCATTAGCCTGAGGTAAACTGATGTGCACTTTTCAAGATGTGCAGTTTTTGTTTTAGAGGCATGGAAGCAGGAGACACAGTATATAGCTAGTGTCCTTCTCTGGGAGGTACACACTGAATCTTTGCAGGACAGTAAGTATTTGGTGAGAGATAAAAATAAAATAAATTTTATACAGAAAAGAAGGTTAATTCCAGATAAAATACAAGCTTTTATATAGTTGAAAAGAGCTAGAATTCTCTCTAGAGAGTTTATCTTATTGTATTTTACTAGCACAAAATGGCACAACTTCTCAGAAGCTATTTAGAATTGAAAAGAGTGAGATAATCTCTTCAGCTGTAAAATCATTAGACATGAGAAAGTTTCTTGAATTATATTGCAGATTTATATATATACAGTTTATAGAACCAGTTCTATTTGGCAAACCTTGAATTATATCCCACTTTAGCCTGGTATATTTTGAGTATTTGTCCACTTTATTTTTTAATAACCTAAACACACATTGATGAAGTCTGTAGAAGGAAATGTTCCATTTTTATCAAAGAGACATCCAATGTAATGATATAAAGTATGTACTTCATTGCCATGTCATTATTATTTTCCCTTTCTCCTCCTCTCCATCTACTTCACACAATTTTTTCTACATAATTACATTTCCAAATGTCAATTCAGTCACAGATACTTGGGTTTTATAACCCATAATGTTTTAGAAGACAGGAATATTGTTCAAAAGTATATATTAATCTTAATCTATGATTGTGTTACACAGAATCACAGAATCACAGAATG